>NC_048595.1:30417176-30717176 GCF_003668045.3 Cricetulus griseus | reverse complement strand
GTGAACTCCAGGAACTCTGCCCCGTGCTTGACTGTGGATCATTGCAACTGTTTCCATCAGTTAGTGGATGTAGGTTCTATGATGACAATTAGGGTAGTCATTAGTCTGGTTTAAGAGAAAGGCCTGTTCAGAAAACCTCTTCATTATTTCGAGGAGTCTTAGCTGAGTGTCATCCTTCTGGATTCCTAGGAATTTCCATAGCACCAGGTTTCTCTCTAACCCCATAATGCCCCCCTCTGTCAAGATATTGCTCTTTCATTGCTCTCTCCCTGTATTCCTCCCCCAACTTGGTCTTCTTGATCCCTCATATTTCCATCCAGCATCACCTCCCTTCTACCCCCTCCAAGTTTACCCAGGAGATCTTAACTATTTTCCCTTCCTGGGGCCCTCCATGTGTGTCCCTCTTAGGGTCCACCTTTTTACCTAGCTTCTCTAGGGTTGTGGACTATAGTCTGGTTATCCTTTCCTTTACATCTAATACCCACTCATGAGTGAATACATGCTGTGCTTGTCTTTCTGAGTCTGGATTACCTCACTCAGGATGTTTCTTTCTAGTTCTGTCAAATATTTTGCAAATTTCATAATGTCATTGTTTTTTACAGCTGAGTAATACTCTACTGTGTAAAAGTATTACATTTTCTTTGAACATTGTTCAGACGATGAGCATCTAGGTTGTTTCGAGGTTCTGGCTATTACTAATAATGTTGCTATGAATATAGTTGAGCAAATGTCCTTTGATATAATTGTCCATCCTTTGGTCATATGCCCAAGAGTTGTATTGCTGTCTTTAGGTAGATTGATTCCGAGATTTCTGAGAAATCGCCATATTGATTTTCAAAGTGGCTGTACAAGTTTGTACTTTCTCCAATAATGGAAGAGTGTTCCCCTTACTCCAAATCCTCTCCAGCATTAGCTCTTATCAGGTTTTTTTGTATCTTAGCCATTCTGATATGTGTAAGATGATATCTCAGTCATTTTATTTGAATTTCACTGATGTCTAAAGATATTGAGCTTTTCATTAAATGGCCATTTGAGTCTTCTGTTGAGAATTCTGTTTAGATATGTACCCCATTTATAATTGGAATATTGGGTATTTTGGTGTCTAGATTCTTGAGTTCCTTGTTTATTTTGGAGATCAGTCCTCTGTCAGATGTGAGGTTGGTGAAGATCTTTTGCCAGTCTGTAGCCTGCCCTTTTGTCTTATAGACCATATCCTTTGCTAAGGCAGTCTGTTGACTTACAACAGATATAGAAGTCCACAGTCTATTGGGACAGAGCCACCCTTTGTTGGGTAATCCTAGGGTATATAATAAAGCAAGCCAGAAGCAGCACTGTTCTGTGCTTCTTCTTTGACCCCTGGCTTGCTTGTGGTCCTGCCCTAACTTCCTCTTGCGATGCATTATAAGCTGGTAGCTGAAACAATCTTGTATTTTTTTCAAAGTAGCTTTTGGTAATAGTGTTTCATCACAGGAATGGAGAACAAATTAAGACAGCAGACAAATGAATTTTAATCAAAGACTAATCAAGGTCCATGAATTTTAGTCACATCACTAGAGTTACACTTGGGTCTTCTATAAATTATATTGAAAGTTTATAACTGTCATCCATATATGGAACACGCTAACATTTGAACATTTGTCACAGAAACAAAGTGAGATGGGATGACTTCTTGATGGTTCTGGGTTTCTATAGGAAGCCAAGGAAGAATGAAGAAAGAAGAGAGAAAGAGAGGGAGATGACAATGTAGCTTGGTGTAGAGAAATAGCCTAGTATATGGAAGGTACTGACTTATGTCTCCAACAAGACTTAAACAGGCTCACATACCAACACATACATGCATTCATCCACTCCATAGGTGAAGAGAAAGCAACACTTCCTTTGAACATGTAAAGAGTATCATAAGCTCATTGAAGCTTTCCTTGATTACTATTCAGATTATTACTATCACTAGAACCATGCTCTCAGAATCCCCTACCTACAGATGTGTGAACTGCACTGTGTATAGATATCATGTTTCATTTACTTATTTCAAAGGAGCAACTTTTACCTTACATGGAAATTGTGTAAAAAGTATGGAGGGTTGCATTCACACAGTTCCTTCTTTTAGTATCATCTAGTTAGTGTGGGCCTGTATTATAAGTGATATTTCTGTAGTGGTGCACTGAACACCCTTCCCACTGGCCATACATTCCTGTTTCTTTCTTGAAAGATTTACAGTGTTGCAGCTGTGCTGGTAAGAGTTTAGGAAACAATACATGCTATGCATCTGTAGCTCTGTAAAGCAATTTCATTAAGAAGGACTAGTTAAGTCTCTACCATAACATAATTTAAAATAGAAAAAAGTTTCTGATCTTGTTTTTCTCTTACTTGCAGCTTGCCCACTTCTGTTTCTAAGACAACTATCTCAAGAAAATAATTTGTTGAGTTCTTGGGGAGGAGATTCTAGAGACACAGATGAAACATATGACAAGTACCACCTGACAACACTCCAGCTCCCCAGATTTTGCCAAGACGCAGTAGAAGAAATATCAAATTCTTATATTTTGTTTGGCAGCCTAGCCTTTAAGGGTTGATCCATCTCTCCAGCCTATCAACAGTGAATTCTTACAGCTGTTCATTGCCCACTTTGTATGTTTATATAGATACTCTGTAATTGAAGTCTTTAATACAAGACTAATTTTCCTACTATCTAATTTTTTCAAAATGATGACATTCATTGCTTCTAAACCTGTATTACAGCATCCTGTCTAGACACAAAGCAAAAGTCACAGAACTTGCTAACAACTTTCATGAATATGTTCTGACCAAAGCAAAGTTTATTGCCAAACAGCCAGAATAATATGTAATAGTTGTCTAACGCTACTGTAATGAATGGATAACAGCCTAGAGGCACAGGAATTCATTAGTTTAGATGACTTGAGGTTGGGGTTTTCAAAGGACTCACATGGAGCCACCAGTAGTCTACTGGAGACTTTCCCTGATTTGGTCACTAGACGGCAGCACTTCCCTTGCCTTGATCTTTTTTAGGCCACAATTGTCAAAGAGTCTTTGCTGTTGATCCTTTTTCTGACTCTTTAGTTCTTTCTTCCAAAGTCATTAGGTCCCCTGTGACACCATTATCCCACTCACAGAACACACAAGATGATCTTATCTCAAGACCTCAACACTGTATTCATATGGGAAGACCAGGACTTCAAGCCCTGCCTTGCTTTAACAGTGAGTTTGAGGTCAGCCTGGGTTACTTGACACCTACCAAAAAACAAACAAACAGACAAGTAAATTAATGAAAGAATAAATATTAATCATATATGGAGAAAAGAACTATCATGATAAATGGACATGAACAAAGTCAGGCAGACATGTAGTAGTAAGGTCATTTCCAGACACTAGATCACATTGGGACATGACATATCATATTACTAGTTTACTTAAAGTAAATTACCTAATTTTCACTTCCTCTTTTCCAACCAAAACAGGAATTATTTACCATTTTAAAGGGAAAGATTAATGATAGGACAGGAAAGATGGCTCTGTGTTATGAGCACTGGCTGCTTTTATGGAGGACCTGTGTCCAACTCCTAGCACCCACATGTGGGCTCACAACGATCTGAAAGTCTACTTCCAGACAATCTGAGGCCATCTTAGTCCTACATAGCCCCACATCAGCATGTCTAACTGACATCTGAGCACACAACCTGTGTGTGTGTGTGTGTGTGTGTGTGTGTGTGTGTGTGTGTGTGTGTGTGTGTATGAAAATTACTTAATGACTGGGACAAGGTTCATGAACAAGGAAAAGTGTAGAATGCTATACTAAGATACCACAGAGATGAACAGAACAGTTCACTGACTTTTTATGAAGACTATCCTGGGCAATAGATTTGCAGGCAGCAAATTTAGAATCTATAAAAACACTCAGACAATGTCTAGCCTATGAAAATGCAAATCCACTATGCCAAAGGATAATTTTGCCTTTAAGATCAGATCAGCAACACTGGAAGTGTGGGTCTTGCATGCAGCTAATCTCAAGTCTAATGTCCAAGACTCTAAAGCTTGGTAAGGAGAAGCAAACCCTAAATATCTAACAAGCCACTAAAAGGCCAGTAACTGTACTGACATGAACTTTGTTAAGAAGAGCAATCCCCAGAGGGTCAAGAAGGCATCAGGATAATAGGTGTTTTAACTTCAGCAGAATAGGACATATTAGGAGAAATAGTAGGCAAGGAAATTCCAACAATGTCCCATATAGAAGGCCTCCACCTCTTGGATTATGTAGGAGACGTGGTAAGAGCAGACACTAGACCAATGAATGTAGATCAACCAGAGACATACAAGGAAACCTCCTACAATTGGGAAACTCCTTGAGGGGACTCTGGAAGGCCCCTGCTTCGAGAAAGCTCTGATCATTCCCAGTCACTGTGGAGGACAATCTCTCACAGGACAAATAGATAGTACATTGCCTATTGTAAAGAATGGTATCACTCTAAATGGTAGTTTGGCTAGGGATGAGGAATCAAATGTGACTAAAGGACAAAAAACACATATTTTGACAAACTTCGCCTTTAGAGTTGAAAGTAAAAATAAAAATAAAGATATTTCTGGTTTTGTGGACACTAGGGTGGATGTGACTATTATAACCCAAACTCTTAATGACCCGCAGAAATTTTTAGGGGAAATTTCTCAACTATAGACAATGATTGGAGGAGAAGGATATGACTTAAAGCACCTAAAATGGCCACTAAAGAGGACAAGGACTTAAACAATCCACAAATATTATCAGCTCAAGTGGAAAAACAATTACAATTTGTGAAAAACAGAATACTGAATGCACATGTAGACCATTGTTGACCCAAATATAGACTTTATTCTTGTTATTTTACCATCCACAGAATACCCTTCAGGGATTCTGATGAATTGGGAAGACATTATATTGGAATGAAATTTTCTGCCACATAAACAGAATAATAAGCTAAAGACATACATAGAAAAGATTTCTGATTTGATTCCAAAAGGCAAATTAAGACTTCATCAACTGACTGGAAGAGAACCAGCAGCAATCATAGTTCCTTTAAAAATGAGGAAATTTTCTCCTTAGGAAAGGACAATGAACACTGGCAGACACCTTCTACTGACTTTTTGGGAACAATTAGTAACAATTATCCCCAAACTGACAGAATTAAATTCATACAAAAAGACAATCTGGATTCTTCCAACTATTGTAAGAAAAACACCTATTTCTGGAGTCCCTACTTTCTACACTGATGTTCACAAATCAGATAAATGAGGATATAAATAAAGAGAGATAAGTAAAGTAGTTCAAAGTCTGTATAACTCTGTACAGGAGGCAGGATTATTATATGGTATTCTTGTCGTACTTATGGACTTTACAGAGCCTCTCAATATAGTTACTGATTTTCAATATGCAGACACAATTGTTTACACATCAAGACTGCTGAATTCATTCCTGATTATACAGAATTAACTTCACTATCTACACAAATAGAAGAAACACTCAGGAACAGCACCAATCTGATATATACAAGACACATCAGATCCTAAAAGGCACTGCCAGGCCCACTAGCACAAGGCAATGATGAGATTGATTGTTTATTAGTAGGAAGAGTCCTAGAAGCCTAGGAATTTCATAAGAAACACTATATAAATAGCAAAGGTTTAAAAAAGGCTTTCTCTAAGGAGATAGTGAGAAACAATCCAACCTGTTCGTTCTATAATAAAGCCCCATTGCCAATAAGCTGTAATTCTACAGACATTCAGAGAAATGAGGTTTGGTAGATGGCTATCTTTCATTTTACAGAATTTGTAAATTTAAAAAATGTGCATCATATATTGAACAACACTTTGGATTGAGAGTATAAAGTATTCCAAATTTAAACAGTTGTGTATAATTGCCAAAATTGCTTATTGACATATGAATCAATCTATGTTCATCACAGCATTATTTGTAATAACCAGAACATGGAGACAAACTAAATCCATTTCGGAGTCATCCAAGACCTACAGCCTGGCTTCCACTGTTACATGTACAGTTTGAATCTGGTGAATCAAATAAGATTCTTAGAATTTTGTAGAATCATTCATTTGTCTTGTTTCTTCATTCATATATATGCTTCTAAATCTTTAATATTCTCATCCTTAGATAGTATCTGAATGGCATGTAAATTGCCTTCTAAATATGCAATCCTAGACTCCAACTTTTGGCCTGTGGCAGTACATTCATGAGATATGGAGCAAATTGTCTGTGCCATATTGCTAATCCTGTCCTGGTTCTTAGCTCTCTTTCCATTCGTGGCATCAGACATGGAACAAATTTTGGGTTCTGTTCCTCCATGAGTTTGTTCTCCCTGTGTTAGAAATGTAGCATGGCCAGACTTAATATCCTCAAATTCTTTACATAAACTATTCATGTCATGCATTTCAGAGATCATGTTTTCCAGGATGGCTTTTATATCTTGCATCCAACTTTCTAAGCTGCCCCAAATTCATACAGGTTCTTTTTTCTATTCCCAGTGTCTCAATCCTCTGGTAAGAGATATCACATTAGCTATGAAGCTTACTGCTAATATAGAAGATAGGTACCTCTTAATCAGGGTTTCTCCCTACAAGATGCAGTCCTGCTAATCCCATAACGGCTAGTTGTTAAGAGAAAGTCCAAGAATACAGCGCTTAGTCAGTCCAGAAGTTTTGATGTGTCTCCAGTTCTACAGTATGTGCTGGAATTATAACAAGTATTCTGTAATGCCACTGAAAGAATTGTGTTGTGGCAAGGTGATGATGGCAAGCAGGCAGGGTGCAACTGCTTCCTTCCTCCATGTCCTTTTCTATGCTTCCAGCAGAAGGTGTGTCCAATTTAGGGTGTGTCTCCCAGCCTCAAGATCTGCATTAAAATTGTGTGTTTTTGGGCCTCGAGATCCAGGGTAAATGTTTGTGTCTTCCTCCCTCAAGATTTTCTGTTTCAAGTTGACCTGCCTAATTGATCTTATGCAAAACATATGGAAGAGTTGCTCACTCCATTTTAGTATTTAGTTAAATCCAAATGTGGTTTAGTTGGCAACCAAGGATAACCATTACAAGTACAGTTTGTTTGCAGAAGTGAATCTTCCATAAATAAAGGGCAGCTGAGCAATATTAGGTGAACTGACAAGTAATCTTTGCTGCCTTTGTCGACCCCCTTTGTCAAGATACTTTGACAATTGAGGCCTTGAAAAAGGTCAAGGTAAGGGAAGTCGTGCCCTCTAGCGGCCAAAACAGGGAAAGTCTCCAATAGACTACTGGTGGCTCCATGTGAGTCCTTTGGAAACCCCAAACTTAAGTCATCTAAACTAATGAATTCCTGTGCCTCTAGGCTGTTATCCATTCATTACAGCAGTGTTAGACAACTATTACATATTATTCTGGCTGTTTGGTGATAAACTTTACTTTGGTCAGAACATATTCATGAAAATTGTTAGCAAGTTCTATGACTTTTGCTATGTGTCTAGGCAGGATGCTGTAATACAGTTTCAGAGGCAATGGATGTCATCATTTTGAAAAGAAATTAGATAGTAGGGAAATTAGTCTTATATTAAGGACTTCAATTACAGAGTTCTGTATAAACACACAAGTGGGCAACAAATGGCTGCAAGAATTTGCTGTTGATAGGCTGGAGAGATGGTTCAACCCTTAAAGGCTAGGCTCCCTAACAAAAATATAAGAATGTGATATTTCTTCGACTGCACCTTGGCAAAAGCTGGAGAGCTAGAGTGTTGTCAGGTGGTACTTGTCATATGGAAAACGAACCTTTCCCCTTGTTAAAGACCATTCTAGGAGCACAGAATCAGCTTCTCAGAGGAAACCATGGCTTGTAATTGACAGATATGTAATGAGTACACAGATCCACCGGACATTAATATTGTATCTGTAAAGTCTTGTCAGGCGGTCTGTTGTGTGTTTCAGTTACATTGACTTCTTCACCAAATTGGCGAGCACAAATCTATCATGTGACATTTGGTTTCTCCCCTGTTTATCCACAACTGCCTTTGAATATATTTCACTGATCTTTGGGGTCATCTGCCTATTTTGAGAGATGCTGCTGGGTAAAATGGCATTGCTATGTGAAACTGCAAATATGTTTCATCTGTGTTTTCTATAATCTCATCCCCAAGAACTCAACAAATAATTTTCTTTAGATACTCGTCTTAGAAACAGATGAGGGCAAGCTGCATGTAACCGAACAACAAGATCAGAATTTTTTTTCTATTTTAAATTATTTTATGGTGGAGACTTAACTAGGCCGTCTTAGAGAAAGTGCTTTACAGAGCTACAGATGCATAGCATGTATTGTTTTCTAAACTCTTACCGGCACACCGGCAACACTGTGAATCTTTCAAGAAAGAAACAGGAATGTATGGCCACTGGGAAGGCTGTTCAGTGCACCACTACAGAAATATCACTTATAACACAGGCCCACACTAATAAAGATGATCCTAAAAGAAGGAACTGTGTGAGTGGAAAGCTCCATATTTTTTACTCAATTTCCATGTGAGGTAAAAGTTGCTCCTTTAAAATAAGGGAATAAAACATGATATCTGTACACAGTGAAGTCCACACATCTGTAGGTAGGGGATTCTGGGAGCATGGTCCTTCTGATAGTAATAATATGAAGAGTAATCAATGAAAAGCTTCAATGAGCTTCTGATACTCTTTACATGTTCAAAGGAAGTCTTGTTTTCTCTTCTCTTTTGGAGTGGATGAATGCACATGTGTGTGTTGGCATTTGAGCCTGTATAAGTCTTGTTGGAGACATAAGTCAGTACCTTCCAAATACTAGGCTATTTCTCTACATCTGAGCTAAATTGGCATCTCTCTGTCTTTCTCTCTTCTTTCTTCATTCTTCATTGGCTTCCCCTAGGAACCCAGAACCATCAAGAAGCCATCCCATCTCACTGTGTTTCTGTGACAAATGTTCAAAAAGTTAGCGTATTCCATATAAGGATGACAGTTAAAAACTTTCAATATAATATGTAAAAAACCATAGTGTAACTCTAGTGATGCAACTAAAATTCATGAACCTTTCTTAGTCTGTGATTAAAATTCATTAGTCTGCTGTCTTAATTTCTTCTCCATTGCTGTGATGAAACACCATTATCTAAAGCTGCTTTGAAAAATTAAAGCATTGTTTTAGGTTCCAGCTTACAGTTCATCACAAGAGGAAGTTAGGGCAGGAACTCAAGCAATTCAGGGGTCAAAGAAGAGGAACTGAAGAGTGCTGCTTACTGGCTTCCTTTATTATATACCCTAGGAGTACCTAACAAAGGGTGGCTCTGCCTCCAACAGACTGTGGACTTCTATATCGATTGTAAGTCAAGAGACTGCCTTAGCAAAGGATATGGTCAATAAGACAAAAGGGCAGGCTACAGATTGGGAAAAGATCTTCACCAACACCACATCTGACAGAGGACTGATTTCCAAAACATATAAGGAACTCAAGAAGGTAGATACCAAAAATACCCAATAATCCAATTAAAAATGGGGTACATATCTAAATAGAGAAGTCTCAACAGAAGAAACTCAAATGCCATTTAATGAAAAGCTCAACATCCTTAGTCATCAGGGAAATGCAAATCAAAATGACTGAGATATCATCTTACACCTATCAGAATGGCTTAGATACAAAAAAGCCCTGATGAGAGCTTATGCTGGAGAGGATGTGGAGTAAGGGGAACACTCTTCCATTACTGGAGAAAGTGCAAACTTGTACAGAACTTTGAAAATCAATATGGCGGTTCCTCAGAAAACTGGGAATCAATCTACCTAAAGACATAGCAATACCACTCTTGGGCATATGACTAAAGGATGCAGAATTATTTCAAAGGACATTTGCTCAACTATGTTCATAGCAGCATTATTAGTAATAGCCAGAACCTGGAAACAACTTAGATGCCCATCATCTGAAGAATGGACAAAAAAATGTGATACTTTTACAAAATAGAGTATCACTGAGTTGTAAAATACAATGACATCATGAAATTTGAGACAAATGGACAGAACTAGAAAAAACAATATCCTGAGTGAGGTTAAGCCAGACCCAGAAAGACAAGAACAGTATGTATTCACTAATGAGTTGGTATTAGATGTAAAGGAAAGGATAACCAGATTACAGTCCACAACCCTAGAGATGCTAGGTAAAAGGTGGCCCCTAAGAGGGACACACATTGAGGGCCCCAGGAAGGGAAATAGTTAAGATCTCCTGGGTAAACTTGGAGCAGGTTGAAGGGAGGTCGTGTTGGATGGAAATATGAGGGATCAAGAAGACCAAGTTGGGGAAGGAATAGAGGAGGAGAGCAATGATACAGATATCTTGATAGTGGGAGGCATTATGGGGTTAGAGAGAAACCTGGTGCTATGGAACTTCCTAGGACTTAGAAGGATGACCCACAGCTAAGACTCATAGCAGCAGTGAAGAGGGTTTCTTAACAGGCCTTTCTCTTAAACCAGATTAGTGACTACCCTAATTGTCATCATAGAGCCTACATCCAGTAACTGATGGAAACAGTTGCAATGATCCACAGTCAAGCACTGGGCAGAGTTCCTGGAGTTCAGCTGAAGACAGGGTGGAGGGATCATATGAACAAGGGGAGTCAGAAGCATCATGGGGAAAACCACAGGGACAGCTGACCAGAGCTAGTGGGAGCTCCTGGACTATGAGACAATGGATTGACAGCTGGGGAACCTGCTTGGGACTGAACTAGACATTCTCAATATGGGTGACAGTTATGTGACTTGATGTGCTGGGGTGGGACCGGCCATGGCACTAGACCTATCCCAGCTGCATAAACTGGCATTTGGAGCCCATTCCCTATGCTGGGATACCATGTTCCATCTTGACACAGCGGTGAGGGTCATGATATGCAAACTTAGTAGGCCAGACTTTGCTGACTCCCCAAAGTAGGTCTTAACCCCTCTGAAGATTATACAAGGGTTGGAGGGAAACGGAAGTTGCAGGGAGGTAGGGGAAGGGGAGGTAGGGGGTACTTGGGTTGGTAAGTAAAATGAAAAATAAAAATTTTAAGTAAACAACAGAAAGAAAATGCCTTAGGCAGCTGTGAGTTCACATAACTCAGGAGGCAGAGGCAGACAGATCTTGTGACTTAGAGGCCAGATTAATCTACATAGTGATTTCTAGGATAGCCACAGCTGCGTATAGAGAGTCTGTATAAAAATTTGTGGGGGGCAAGAAAATGCCAAAGAGACAGTCCTATAGACAATCTGATGGAGGATTTTCTTAAGTGATGTTCCCATATTCAGATGACCATAGCTTGTGTCAGGTTCATGTCAAGGCAGCTAGCACAGCTGCTTAGAGACCAGGTTTGTTTTAGTGATTGCTTAGTAACATATTGTGTGTGTGCTTATGACCGAGCATGTGAGATTCTATTTCAGTTTAGAACAGTGGCTGCTCTTCCACAACATCCATGTTCAGTTCCCAGAATCCACATGGAAGATCTCAATTATCTATTTTTCTAGTCCTAGTGAATCCTAAACCCTCTTATGATCTCCTCTGGTATATGTAATACAATTTCTACTCAAACATCAATGCTAAGCCATTAAATAAATAAATAAAATTTAAAAGGAAGTACAACAGTCTTTTTGAGCTGTTTGCACATCTTTGAAACCCCAAGTGTCCAGTGGATGGCTTATAGTAGGAGGGTAGTTAGCTTTTTCTAGGTGTGTCCCTGGTTCTAAGATGGCTACACACATGAGTATAAAGACATCACACATTGGACTCTGCCACTAAAAGAGTAAAATAAAAGAAGACATGAAGTTAAAAGAAGGTAGGTGTCCATTGGAGGTGTTGAAAAGGAATATGAATAGGATCAAGATTCATTGCATGCCTGAGTGAAATTCTCAAAGAAATAATAAGAATAGAATATGGAAAAATAGTAATCTAAATGAATGAATGAGACTCCACTATGATGTTATGGATAAATTGTCCTCATTCACTGCCTGTCACCATGTTGGCAACTCCTCTGTAAGTCATGTGCTGACTACTCATCACAGGTGAGCACAGGTGATTCAGAGCTGTGGTTGGCTGTGGAATGAGAAACCTTATGGGCAGAGCCCATGGTTCTTCTCAGATGGGCTCAGTTTCCCCTGTGAGGGGACCTCCCTCACACAACTCTCCAGGACCTCAAGGGAGCACTGGGCTCACCATTTAGCCATCTCTGTTGCAAATGAAGAGTCTGGAAGTGGTCAAACACAGACTTTTCAAATAACAGATTTGAGGTAGGACCTGAATGAACCTAAGCCACCTGGTGAAGAGACTCAGATGACACTTTTCAGCTACCTGTAGGAAATCTAGGTAGAGAAACAAAACTAAATAACTCAAACCTACTGTTAGATGAATAGTTCTGAGGAATGAGCCAGAGTTATTGAGGGCTGGTTTGGCAATTTCTGAGCTGACTGAATCATTTAACATATCTCAGGGTTTTCTAGGCATAGAGAGTCTCACAAAGACAAGAAGAAAGAGATGAAAGATGTAGGAACCATTTTAATATTCACTTTCTAGAAGGGGAAACAACCCTAAGCCTCTCCTTTGATATCTATAGGCTGTCCTGAACTGACTCTACTGACCAGTCTGGCCTGGATTTCACTGAGATCCATCTGCCTCTGACTCCCAAATGTTGGGACTAAAGATGTGCATAGCTACCACCAGGATAATTCTGATCCTGAAGCCAGAAGACACACATTTATTTGGGCCATGTCTTCTTCTGAAAGCTTATAAAGGACAGTGAAGAAGGAAGCTGTTGGTCTCTGACTGTTTGCCCTCACTGTGCAGCAAGCTAATTCCATCACTGGAATTAGAGAAACTTCTTGGGGATTGCAACAGATACTGAAGACCAGGTGACAGGTCAAATCTCCTTGACTGATTAAATACTGAATTCTTGAACTTTTACTTCACAGCTACACATTGTCGGATTAGCAGGACTGCAGCCATAAGTCATGCTAATGAGTCTCCTTTCTTCATATATAGATTCATTTTATCTGTTATGTTACTCTAAAGAAACCTAGTATATTTTTATATGAGTGTATAAAAGGTCCCAAATGATTCAACAGTTGTGTGCAATTGTCAAAAACCAGTTATCCATTGACCTAACATTCAATCTAGAAAAAAATGGAATACTGTAACTGTCCCTAATAGCCTAGACTGTCTTCTTTGAAACTAATACTGAAATATTAGATAGAGAATTTCAGAGAGACTCCTAGAAGTGAGAACAGAGGGGAAAACAGAAACTAAATATCTAAAATGTGTCTGATTGTGTCCCACAGGGTAAAGAGAAAACAAATCCTAGTTCTTCATTTTGGATCCTGTCCAACATTCAAACTGCCTCAGGCAAAAAATGTCAGGGTCCAGGCAGTCAAAACTGACAGAGATTCTCCTACTGGTGGGCCATCAGCTACTTCCTTTTTTCCCCTGGATGATATTCAGGGAGCCGTTAAAAATCCAACTTTCTCATCAGGAGTCAATCACAAACTGAAATGGTATTTGAGAGTACACCTGAAGGGGTTGACAAAGAAAGCACAAGTTACCTGCCAGTTTACCTAGTGTTGCTTAGTTCTCCAGAGAGTTATGTTTGGGCAAAGTTCCAGTTCTGGATCATAAGCACCTAAGGAGAGAAAACCCAAAGTGTGATGCACCCAAGTGTCTTTAGGTCCTTTCTAAACTAACAGTGGGTATTCAGAAAAGTTCATCCTTCCAGATTTCCTCTTTTCCTATGCACATTGGCTTCTTCCAGGTGATGAGCTTACCCTCCTCCACAAGGTGAACATGGTCCTGCATTTTTGGAATGAAAATGTCACCCAAGATCAAAGTTCAAAGGTGCACGGCAGCAGATGAGCTAGCTGTTCTGTGGGAGAATTCCCACTTCACAGAGTGCTGCCCTCTGGTCGCTGGCCAGGAATTCCGAGGCCACCATGCTATATTAGCACCTCACTCTGTAGTTTTCAGAGACATGTTTGAACATGACAAAGAGTAGAACATAAAGGACTGAGTTGAGATTCATGACCTGGAACCGCAAGGCTTCAAGGCAATGATGGACTTCATTTACACCGGGAAGGCACCAGACCTCCACAGCATGGCAGATGCTGTCCTGAAAGCTCCAACAAGTTTGGCCTGGAACGTTTGAAGGTGATGTTGAGGATGACCTCTGATGGGTCCACTCTGTTGAGAATGCTGCCCTCCCTCTCATCCTGGCTGACCTCCATTATGCAGAGTAGCTTAAAGCACAGTTACTGGGTTTTATTACAACTCATGCTTCTGAGGTCTCTGAGATCCCATAGTGTACATTAACGGCTGGTTGACATCCACATTGCTAACAGAACCATACTGCTCCCTGGCATCTGGTGCTGTCCTGCCAGTGAACCTGTAATGGTAGCCAGACCCCTTTGGGCGTGGCTTCAGGCAGGCGGAAGCAGAAAGGGGGAAGCTTGAGGTTTGGCTTCTTTTCCTTCTTTTTGTGTCCTTCTGACCGAAGCTATGCCCATAGGGATGTGGCCACAATTACAGATTTACTGGGAAAGACCCTTATAGGCTTCCTCATGAGACCCTCTCCTGGAGCCTCCTTTCAAATGTTTGAAGAGGTCCTAAAACCCTGGTAGCTGTGATCTATAGTTGATTGGTTTTACTCTTTGGTCTTTGTTTTTTGGGTTTCTCCCACTCACACCCCAAATACATGCAGTCATATTCTTACTTACGAATGCCTGGTCTTAGCTTGGCTTGTTCCTAGCCAACTTTCATTAACTTAAATGATCCCATCTACCTTTTGCCTTGGGGTTTTGTCTTTATTCTATATACCTTTCTTTACATATTACTCCATGGCTTGCTGTGTAGCTGGGTGGATGGACCCTGAGGTCCTCTCTCCTTTTCTCTTTCTTCTCTTCCCAGATTTCTCCTCCTCTCTATTTACTCTGCCTGTCATTCCTGCCTATTTCTCTTCCTGCCTAAGTATTGACTATTTAGCTCCTTAGTAGTTCAATCAGGTGTTTTAGACAGGTAAAGTTTCACAGCTTCACAGAGTTAAACAAATGTAATATTAAAGAATGCAACACGTCTTTGCATCAATTCACATGTTTCACAGAAAAAAACAAATGTAACAATCTTCAAGTAACACGTCATCTGCAACAGTGACCTTATATCTTCCAGTAGCACCAGCCAGTGTTTTTACCAATGGCTCCTGGTAGGAAAGGGATCTCTGGAGCATATACACCGAATCTGAGGAAGTTAATTATAGTTGCTCAAGCATGAATACAGCTGTATATGATTTATAATGGGGTTGGAGGAGAGGGCTGGGCTTGACTATGCTTACTCAAACTAAAGTATACTAAACTCTACCCAAACTTATAAGACATGAATAGAAAATGTAAATCAGTTTATCGATTCCAGTAGTGTTTCTGTTTACAGAACCCCTTTTTTGTCCTTCCAGCTCTGTTAAGCTGGGCATGTGTGTGCAGACTCCTAACTGCCACACCAGCATCAGACAGCCTATCTTCCTTCTTAGCACTTAATATTGGCAGAGTAGAACACACCCCATCACGATCTTAAGAAAACTTGGAAGAGCATGTATAGCTGGAGAGATCAGATACCATCCGACAGAGAAGTGATTTTGGTCCAAGCGTGCAAACGTCTTATTTGTAGTGAAAATGTTGCAGGGGATTGAGTGATGGATAATCCATAAACTCTAGGCCAGAGCTCCTCAACCCTCCTAATGTTGGGATCCTTCAATAGAGTTGCTCATTTGTGGTGACCCTAACATTATTTCCTTGATATGTAGAAGTATAATTTTGCTACTGTTGTGAATCATAAGGTAAATATCTGATATACAGGATATGTAAAATTCCACATCTTGAAAGCCTTCTTAGATCCCCAAAGTGCAGCAGCCCACAGGGTAAAAACCACAGCTCTAGACCACACCTGCCCAATGACATGGAGAGGTTTCTGCAGATCTTCCCTTCTCTCTGAGGTCCCTCAGATTCAATGCCCCAGTCCTACTCCCAGATCTGCAATAAAACACCAGCTGTGCCCTTCATTCCCTTACCCCCACCCAATCTTCTGTGAATTCCACAGACCTTCCCCTTCTAAACGCCCTCCTCCTCCTTAGGAGGCACTCCCTGACAGTCCAGATTAACCAATCCTGCCAGAGATACATGCAACCATTTTGTAGATTTCCTCTTCTACTTCTCTTCCTCTAGATCCAACCCCAGTCTCATCTGCAATGCTATAGCAGACCTTCTGGGGCTATCTCTCTTCATTGTATCTTCCTATTCCAAGGAGACAATATAGGCCGATTCTGGTAGAACAGTGCTCTACTCCCTCCTATGATCCCTTCAGACCTCTATCCCAAGTCCATTTCTATGTGTCAACTGCCAATACTGAGAAACACTTTTTACCTAGAACTCCAAGTTGCCAAAACTATCAAGTCCAAAGAGTAACTCCTAACATAGAGCATAGAGCAATCAATCACATGCTTGCCAAAGAGAAAATGAACACCAACAGTCAGAACAGCTCCGCAACAAGGACAACTCCAGAAGCCAGCACCTAGACCTATAATCCCCGCATTCCCAGCATCCTAGATGCCAGTGTAAAAGCAAAGCAAAGCATAAGAAAACTACACCCTGTCCCCCAAACTCAAAACAAAACTCAATAACAACCAGGGCATTGTATCTTCACTAGAGGCAGATATCACACTACAGCAAGCTCTGAATATTCCAACACAGGTGAACCACAAGAAAAAGTCCTTACAACCAACTTTATGACAATAGAGTCCCTTTAACAAGAGGTACATAAGTTCTTTAAAGAAATCAAGGATAAAGCAAACACAAATAAAGTAAATTAACAAATCCCTTTAATAAGACCTGAAAACAAACATTTGAAAGAATGAAATAAAACCTGTTCAATACTTGAAATTGTAAGTAGAAACAATAACTTAAGAACAAAGTGAGGGAATGCAAAAATCAAAAATCTAGATAAGCAAGCAAGAACTACAGAGGCAAGTTAAAAAGAATAAAAGAGACTCCTAACAATGATTGCAGGGGATGCCTCTGCTCTGTTGTCTGCATTTGTAACTCTCCAGGATGTATCCATAGTTCACAAATGGACTTCAGGAGCCCATTTCCCATGGAGGGATACTCTCTTAGCCCAGATACATGGGGGCCTTGAAGATTTTATGATTCCCTCCTTGAAGGCCTCAACGTCCTTGGGGAGTGAATGGCCTATGGGATGGTTGTGTTGGTGAGGGTAATTGCAGGATGGGAGGAAGATGAAACTGGGTTTGATATGTAAAATAAGATTGTTTCTAATTTAAATAAAATTTATTGAAAAAATATATTTTTCTAAAAAGAATCTTTCCTAAATTTAAAACATGAAAAAGCAGATATTAGATGGGTTGAGGCCCCATAGACTCTCCAGTGCTCCTAGCTGACACCCAAGTCAGGGGGCCTGGTTTGTTTCTATGTTGGTTCCCCAGCTGTCAGATTGGGGTCATTCAGCTCCCTCTTGCTCAGGTCAGTTGTTTCTGTGAGCTTTCCCAGTGTGGTCTTGACCCCATTGCTTCTCACTCCTCCCTCTCTGAAACTGGATTCCAGAGATTAGTGCTTAGTTGTGGATCTATGCTTCTGCTTCCATTAGCTACTGGATGAAGGCTCTAGGATGGCATTTAAGGTATTCACCATTCTCGTTATAGGGGATGGGCATTTAAGGTAGCCTCTCCAATATTGCTTAGGCTCCTAGTTGGGGTCCTCCTTGTGGATCTCTGTACAATTGCCTAGTGACAGATTTCTCTTTAAACCTATAGTGGATCCCTCTATTGATTTATCTCTTTTTGTGCTCTCCTCTATTCCTCTGCCCACTCAATCTTCATGATTCCTGGTGGTCTTCCCCCACCTCTTCTTCTTTCTTTCTTTTTCACCTACATCCCTCCCCCTCCCCAGGCTCCCAATTAGTTCAGGAGTGTTTGTCCCTTTCCATTTCACTGTGGGACTGTGTGTATATCTCTAGTGGTCCTCCTTGTTTCCTAGCTTCTCTGGAGGTATGGATTGTAGAATGGTAATCCTTTTCTCTATGTCTATAGAGAACCATATATGAGTGAGTACATACCAGGTTTGTCTTTCTGTGACTGGGTTCCCTCACTCAGCAGGGTTCTTTCTAGTTCCATTGATTCACCTGCAATTTTCAAGATGTCATTTCATTTTCCCCATGAGTAGTATGCCATTGTGTGAATGTACCACACTTTGTTTATCCATTCTTGGTTGAAGGGCACTTAGTTTGTCTCCATATTCTGGTTATTACAAATGATGCTGGAAGTAGACTTACAGATCGTTGTGAGCCCACATGTGGGTGCTAGGAATTGGACACAGGTCCTTGATAAAAGCAGCCAGTGCTCATAACACAGAGCCATCTTTCATGCCCTAGCATTAATCTTTCCCTTTGAAATGGTAAATAATTCCTGTTTTTGGGGAAAAGAGGAAGTGAAAATTAGGTAATTTACTTTAAGTAAACTTGTGATATGATATGCCATGTCCCAATGAGATCTAGTGTCTGGAAATGATCTTACTACTACATGTCTAAGCTGACTTTGTTGATGTCCGTATATCATGATAGATCTTTTCTCCATATATGCTTAATATTTATTCTTTCATTAATTTACTTGTCTGTTTGTTTGTTTTTTGGTAGGTCTCAGGTAAGCCAGGCTGATCTCAAACTCACTGTTAAGGCAAGGCTGGGCTTGAAGTCCTGGTCTTCCCTATCCATACAGTGTTGAGGTCTTGAGATAAGATCATCTTGTGTGTTCTGTGAGTGGGATAATGGTGTCACAGGGGACCTAATGACTTTGGAAGAAAATAACTATAGAGTCAGAAAAAGGATCAACAGCCAAGACTCTTTGACAATTATGGCCTAAAAAAGATCAAGGCAAGGGAAGTGGTGCCGTCTAGCGGCCAAATAAGGGAAAGTCTGCAGTTGACTACTGGTGGCTCCACGTGAGTCCTTTGAAAACCCCAACCTCAAGTCATCTAAACTAATGAATTCCTGTGCCTCTAGGCTCTTATTCATTCATCACAGTAGTGTTAGACAACTATTACATATTATTTTGGCTGTTTGGCGATAAACTTTACTTTGGTCAGAACATATTCGTGAAAGTTGTTAGCAAGTTATGTGACTTTTGCTTTGTGTCTAGAATGGATGCTGTAATACAGTTTCAGAAGCAATGGATGTCATCATTTCGAAAAGAAATTAGATAGTAGGAAAATTAGTCTTGTATTAAGAACTTCAATTACAGAGTTCTATATAAACACACAAAGTGGGCAATGAACAGCTGTAAGAATTTACTGTTGATAGGCTGGAGTGATGGGTCAACCCTTAAAGGCTAGGCTGCCAAACAAAATATAAGAATTTGATATTTCTTCTACTGCATCTTTGCAAAATCTGGGGAGCTGGAGTGTTGTCAGGTGGTACTTGTCATATGTTTCATCTGTGTTCTCTAGAATCTCCTCCCCAAGAACTCAACAAATCATTTTCTTGAGATAGTTGTCTTAGAGACAGATGTGGGCAGGCTGCAATTAAGAGAACAACAAGATCAGAATCTTTTTTCTATTTTAAATTATGTTATGGTGGAGACTTAACTAGTCCTTCTTAGAGAAATTGCTTTACATTGCTACAGATGCATAGCATTTATTGTTTTCTACACTCTTACCGGCACACCTGCAACACTGTAAATCTTTCAAGAAACAAACAGGAATGTATGGCCACTGGGAAGGCTGTTCAGTGCACCACTACAGAAATATCACTTATAATACAGGCCCACACTAACACAGATGATACTAAAAGAAGGAACTGTGTGAATGCAACCCTCCATACTTTTTACTCAATTTCCATGTGAGGTAAAAGTTGCTCCTTTGAAATAAGGAAATGAAACATGATATCGATACACAGTGCAATTCACAATTCTGTAGGTAGGGGATTCTGAGAGCATGGTCCTAGTGATAGTAATAATCTGAATAGTAATCAAGGAAAGCTTCAATGAGCTTATGATACTCTTTACATGTTCAAAGGAAGTGTTGCTTTCTCTTCACCTATGGAGTGGATGAATGCATGTGTGTGTTGGTATATGAGCCTGTTTAAGTCATGTTGGAGACATAAGTCAGTACATTCCAAATACTAGGCTATATCTCTACACCAAGCTACATTGTCATCTCCCTCTCTTTCTCTCTTCTTTCTTCATTCTTCTTTGGCTTCCTATAGAAACCTAGAACCATCAAGAAGTCATCCCATCTCACTGTGTTTCTGTGACAAATGTTCAAATGTTAGCGTGTTCCATATATGGATGACAGTTATAAACTTTCAATATAATTTGTAAAAGACCAAAGTGTAACTCTAGTGATGTGACTAAAATTCATGAACCTTTCTTAGTCTTTGATTAAAATTCATTTGTCTGCTATCTTAATTTGTTCTCCATTCCTGTGATGAAACACCATTACCAAAAGATACTTTGAAAAAAATACAGGATTGTTTCAGCTACCAGCTTATAGTGCATCACAAGAGGAAGTTAGGGCAGGAACTCAAGCAAGTCAGGGGTCAAAGAAGAAGCACTGAACAGTGCTGCTTCTGGCTTGCTTTATTATATACACTAGTAGTACCCAACAAAGGGTGGCTCTGTTCCCAAATAGACTGTGGACTTCTATATCTGATCTAAGTCAAGAGAATGCCTTAGCAAAGGATATGGTCTATAAAACAAAAGGTAAGCCTACAGACTGGCAAAAGATCTTCACCAACCTCACATCTGACAGAGGACTGATCTCCAAAATATACAAGGAACTCAAGAATCTAGACACCAAAATACCAAATATTCCAATTATAAATGAGGTAATATCTAAACAGAATTCTCAACAGAAGACTCAAATGGCCATTTAATGAAAAGCTCAATATCCTTAGACATCAGGGCAATGCAAATCAAAATTTCTGAGATATCATCTTACACCTATCAGAATGGCTAAGATAGAAAAAAAAACCTGATAAGAGCTAATGCTGGGGAGGATTTGGAGTAAGGGGAACACTCTTCCATTATTGGAGAAAGTGTAAACTTGTACAGCCATTTTGAAAATCAATATGGCGATTTCTCAGAAAACTCAGAATCAATCTACCTAAAGACATAGCAATACCACTCTTGGGAATATGACTAAAGGATGTACAATTATGTCAAAGGACATTTGCTCAACTATGTTCATAGCAGCATTATTAGTAATAGCCCAAACCTGGAAACAACTTAGATGCTCATCGTCTGAACAATGTTCAAAGAAAATGTAATACTTTTACACAGTAGAGTATTACTCAGCCATAAAAAACAATGACATTATGAAATTTGCAAAATATTTGACAGAACTAGAAAAAAAACATCCTGAGTGAGGTTAGGGAGACACAGAAAGACAAGCACAGTATGTATTCACTCATGAGTGGGTATTAGATGTAAAGGAAAGGATAACCAGACTATAGTCTACAACCCTAGAGTAGCTAGATAAAAAGGTGGACCCTAAGAGGGACACACATGGAGGACCCCAGGAAGGGAAAATAGTTAAGATCTCCTGGGTAAACTTGGAGGGGGTAGAAGGGAGGTGATGGTAGATGGAAAATGAGGGATCAAGAAGACCAAGTTGGGGGAGGAATAGAGGGAGAGAGCAATGAAAGAGACATCTTGACAGAGGGGGGCATTATGGGGTTAGAGAGAAACCTGGTGCTATGGAAATTCCTAGGAATCCAGAAGAATGACACTCAGCTAAGACTCCTCGAAATAATGAAGAGGGTTTCTGAACAGGCCTTTCTCTTAAACCAGACTAATGACTACCCTAATTGTCATCATAGAGCCTACATCCACTAACTGATGGAAACAGTTGCAATGATCCACAGTCAAGCACGGGGCAGAGTTCCTGGAGTTCACTTTAGACAGGATGGAGGAATCATATGAACAAGGGAAGTCAACAGCATGATGGGGAAAAACAGAGAGACAGCGGACCACAGCTCATGGGAGCTCATGGACAATGAAACAATGGATTCACAGCTGGGGAACCTGCTTGGGACTGAACTAGACCTTCTGAATATGGTGACAGTTATGTGACTTGATCTGTTGGGGTTGGACTGGCAATGGCACTAGGTCCTATCCCAGGTGCATAAACTGGTTTTTGGAGCCCATTTCCTATGCTGGGATACCATGTTCCATCTTGATAGAGCGGGGAGGGTCATGGTATGCAAACTTAGTAGAACACACATTGCTGACTCCTCAAAGTAGGTGTTACCCCCTCTGAAGAGTGTACAAGGGTGGGAGGGAAACCCAATAGGCAGCCAGGAAGGAGAAGGGAAGGGAGGGGAAACTTCAAGAGGTGGAGGCCTTCTATATGATATATTGTTGGTATTTCCTTGGCTACAATTTCTCCTAATATGTCCTATTCTGCCGAAGTTAAAACACCTATTATCCTGATGCCTTCTTGACCCTCTGGGAATTGCTCTTCTTACCAAAGTTCCTGTTTCACTACTGTTTCTGGCCTTTTGGTGGCTTGTTAGATATTTAGGTTTTGCTTCTCCTTAGCAAGCTTTTGAGTCTTGGACATTTGACTGGAGAATAGCTGTACTCAAGACCCACTCTTCCTTTGATGCTGATCTGAACATTAAAGGCAAAAGTATTCTTTTGCACAGTGGATTTGCATTTTCACAGGCTAGACATTATCTGAGTATTTTTCTAGATTCTAAATTTGCTGCCTGAAAATAGTCTTCATAAAAAGGATAGTCTTCATAAAAAGTCAGTGAACTGTTCTGTTTGTCTCTGTGGTGTCTTAGTATAGGATTCTACTCTTTTCCTGCTTCATAAACCTTGTCCCAGTCATTTAAGGCTGCTGTCCTGCATAAGGACTAAATGTGGTTATCATATCCACCCTGAACGTGTGGGTCAGCAAAAAGACTCTCACCAAGAATCTTACCTTGAGGAGCTTCATAACCTTTCTTTAGGCTTGCAACTCCTCTATACATATTGCTTCCTCTATACATAAAGGCCTCCACTGTATTTGAGACAAATTTTCAAGCAGAACTGGTAATATGCATCCCAATCAATCGGCATTACTCTCTTAGAAGTAGCCCACAAATTTTATATTTCTTTGACATAAAGGCTATGGAGACTATATGAGACAACCCTCCCCTTAGAAAAATTTTAGTTCACACAGAGACATGGTCATTTGATATTTTTTGATGGCAGTTTTTTGTCATGGTCACTGGGAAGACCAGTGGTATATGCATAACAAACTTAGGCAGGTTTTCCTGATGTTTGATTGGAATAGGTGCATCAGATTGGAAGGATTCCGTTTTGGAGTCATCCAAGGCTTGCAGCCTGGCTTCCACTGTTTTCATGGACAGTTTGAATCTGGTGAATCATATAAGATTCTGAGAATTTGTTAGAATCATTAATTTGTCTTGTTTCTTCTATTATATATGCTTCTAAACCTTTAATATTCTCATCCTTAGATAGTATGTGAAGGGCATGTGAATTGCCTTCTATATATGCAATCCTAGACTCCAGAATTTAGCCTGTGGCAGTATATTCATGAGATATGGAGCAAATAGTCTATGCCATTTTTCTAATCCTGTCCTGGTTCTTAGCTCTCTTTCCATTTAAGGCATCAGATATGGAACAAAATTTGTGTTCTGTTTGGCCATGAGTTTGTTCTCCCTGTGTTAGTAATGCAGCATGGCCAGACTTAATATCCTTGACTTCTTTACATAAACAACTCATGTCTTGCATTTCAGAGATCATCTTTTCCTGGATTGCTTTTATATCTTGCATCCAACTTTCTAAGCTGCCCAAAATTGATACAGGTTCTTATTTCTTTTCCCAGTGTCTCAATCCTCTGTTTAGAGATATCACATTAGATATGAAGCTTACTGCTAATATAGAATATAGGTACCTCTTAATCAGGGTTTCTCACTACAGGATTCAGTCCTGCTAATCCCACAATGGCTAGTTGCTAAGGGAAAGTCCCAGAATCCAGCGCTTACTCAGTCCAGAAGTTTGGATGTGTCCCCTGGTCTACAGTATGTGCTGGAATTACAACAAGTATTCTGTAATGCCACTGAAAGAATTGGGTTGTGGCAAGGTGATGGCAAGCAGGCAGGGTGAAACTGCTTCCCTCCTTCAGGTGCTGTTATATGCTTCCAGCAGAAGGTGTGTCCAAATTTAGGGTGTGTCTCCCAGCCTCAAGATCTGGATTAAATTTGTGTGTCTTTGGGCCTCGAGATCCAGGGTAAATGTTTCTGTCTTCCTACCTCAAGATTTTCTGTTTTAAGTTGACCTGCCTACTTGATATTATGCAAAACATATGGAAGAGCTGCTCACTCCATTTAAATATTTAGTTAATCCCGATTGGGGTTTAGTTGGCAACCAAGAATAACCATTACAAGTGCAGTTTGTTTGCTGGAGTGAATCTTCCATAAATAAAGGGATGGTGTTCTTTCCTACACAGTTGTTACTTTCTCCTCTCATATTGTTATAAGAATTCCTCCAAGACTGGTGGCAGTGTTCCAAGCTTTTAATCCAATCACTTGGAGGCACAGGCAGGCAGATCTCTGTGAAATCCAGGCCACTCAGGTCTATAGAGGTAGTAGCAGGACATCCATACCAGTTACACAGAAAGACCTTGTCTTGAAAAAAATTCGTCCAATTAACTTGGATAAGGAAGAGCTGCTTCTTGACCCTCAGGGGTCTCAGTGTTCAAAATAAGGAGATCAGGGTGGAATAACTCCTATACGGTGACAGGAAGCAGAGCCAGGCTGGAAACATTTTTAATAGAAATTTGTCCTGTCTTGTATTCCATAATCAGAGTCCCAGGAATGACTCCACCAAATTTCATTGATGGTCTTGCCCATCCTTCTGGGTTAATCCTCCTTGGAAACACTCTTCCTTAAGAGTGTGCGATGAGAAGATCCTGAATACATCTATTCCATCATGCTGACTGCCAAATTCAGCTTCTCATTACGTCATAATTTTAATCCATCACATTGGGTTCTGTCCTTTAACTTTGAACTTGTAGGCTTACTGTGCTAGGTTTACAAGGGAGCCAGTATTCTGGCTATGAAAGGACACAGAATATATTCAAGTTACTGAAGAAGGGAATTTGGGATGGTTTTCCTTCAAATGTGATCTGTAAATGCTCCCTAGACATCAGATAGAGATCCCATAAATTGTGAGAGTGAAGCAGAGCCAGGAAGTCCTTATGGTGGCTCTCCTCTTTCCTACCCTATATACTATCCAGAACCACACTCCCCAGATGACTCCAACAAACTGTAGTGGTTGTCTTTTCCCTGCCTCTCAGATGATCATGCCTAGAAAAAGTATTTCAGCCCCATCTATGAGAGTCGTCAATGAATATCCTAAATCCTTCTCCTGTCAATCACTTACATTGAGTCTCAGTAGGTCGTATATTCCCTTGTGGAGTGGGAGATTCTGTCCTGTTCAAATGCAGAACTTCCATGCTTATTTTTTGGTCCCTAAAGTGAGAAATTATTCTAGTTTCCATGTAATGCAGACTATATTCAACAGAAACGATGGAGGGAGGGGATTTAGATGGGTTTCCTTCTGTGGCGTGTTTATCAAAATTCTCTGTACTTGTCCAGTCTCTCCAGTTATCTTATCTTGGAGAGTATCTCTGAGCCTAGACTACAAGGAAATAGGTTCATTGATTGAATCAGCACAGCCATTCCCAATCTGACTCTCTGTAAATCTGGCTACAACACTACTTATCTGTCAGTAGAAGATAATTCAATCAATTGGTTTTGATTGTTTATTTTTACTTTTTTTTTTTACTTTGGCAGAATTATAGGAGGTGGTAATTCAATAGCATAGTCGATTTTTCACTAGCTGGATTCAGAGTCAGGGTAATAGCTATTCCATCTCAGAAAACATTCCTTTGAAGGGATTATATTTGTTAATTTCAAGACCCCATATTTGAAGGAAGAGGTAGTTCAGTATCTGTTGAATATATTGAGAACCTCTTGCAAACCAGAATGCTTTTACAATTTTAAGTCTAGCAGAGTAAGCCTGGGAGGTCAAAGATTGAAGAAGACAGACTTACAAGTGAGGGATGAAAATTATGAGGTAATGAGAACCTTTGTTCTGGCAACCAGCACGAGCAAAATGAGTGGTCTTTAGGGACTTCTGAGAGCACACACTTAAGTGGATCAGAATTTGTGTTCAAGGAGATTTAACAGAAGAGGAAGGGCAAGACCACCAGTGAAATTTGGTGGAGCCATCCAAAGGAAAGTGAGTTTGGATAGAATGAAAGATAGAAAATGTGACAGCCATTTTCACAGGATCCTGCTTGACCCTGATGAATGCCCACCATAAATGGATTCTTCCATCCTGAGCTCCATATTGTGAACACTGACAGAAAAAAAATCCTCTTCCCGGATCATGCTCATGGTAAGATTACTTTTTTCACAAACAAGAATTTCTGTGTAACAGCTCTGGAGACTGTACAACTATCTCTGGATACCAAGCTGTCCTTGAACTAACAGAGAAATGCCTACCTGTGACTCCTAAGTGCTGGGATTAAAGGTATATGCCACCACAGTGGGGCGGTAGGAATATTTAACAACATGAGAAGAGTAAATAACAACTGTGTAGGAAACGAAGTCATTTCTTTATTTATAGAAGAATAATCCAGTCAGGCAAAATGCACTTGTCATGTTTATACTTGCTTCCCAAATAGACCACTCCTGGAATTAACCGAAAAATCCTAAAATGGATGGCATAATGGTGGGGAAAGTTTTGCATGAGTTAGAGTAGGAGATCCATTTGAAATACTGAATTTGAAGAAAACACAAGCATAAGAACAGAAGCACCAGGCCTGAACACACACAGCTTTAATCCAGATCTTAGGCTAGGAGACATACCCTAATTGGGATACACCTTCTCCTGGAAGCATATAAAAGACATGCAAGAAGGAAGCTGCAGCACTCTGACGGCTTGCACTAACCTTTCAGCAACTCCATCACTTCACTGCCATTAGAGAATACTTATTTGAGTTTCAGCATCTACTGAAGATCACCAGACACATACAACCTCCTGGACTGAGTAAGTACTGGATTCTTATACTTTTCCTTCACAGCTGACGTTGTGGGATTGACAGGAATGCAGCCCTAAGTCATTCTAGTGAATTTCCTTTCTTCACGCAGAGAGGTCCATTCGATATATTCTGTTGCTCTAGAGAACCCTAGTAAAACACTGTTGGATACAAGTGTATAAGATGTTCCATATGATTCAACATTTGAGTAAAATTGTCAAAATAGTTACCTGTTGACCTAAGATTCAATCTAGAAAAGAAATCCGAGTGATGCAACTTTCCATAGTAGCCTAAACTCTCTTCTATGAAACTAATTTTGAAATCTTGATAGAAAGTTTCAGAGAGATATCCAAGTTTCCAGCCCAAAGAAGTGGGAACAGAGGGGAAAACAGAAATAAAAGACTAAACACTATCAGTGGTAGTACAGATATAGCTTACAATTTCTGAAGGCACTGGAGATGAAAATAGGAAAGCACCCATATTAGTTACCCAGAGATGCCACACAGACACCTTTCTTCTGAGGACTCAGGAGACAAAGGCAGATGGTTCTCTTTGTGTTCAAGTACCCACAGTGCTACATGAGATTAAACCAAATTAAAGGAGTAACAGAGCTTATGCCCATTATCCCAGCACTAGAGTGTATAAAATTAGGAGTAGGGTCTTCAGTAGTCAGTCCTATGTTTATCTCCAGTTAAGGTGAGGAGAGGCAGCAGTGTGATGTTTATTAAGAGCTCATGGAGCCTGTTGAGGAGGCAAGAGCTAGTGGCTTGGCTGCTTTGCCTCGCTGACCTTCAGCTTGAAGCTTGAACCCCAATATGAGTCTCTCAGGATTTGTTTTCCTTTTACAGATCTCTGCAATTGTGACACCAGGTTGAAGAAGAAAAAGTCCTATTTCTTCATTTTGGATCCAGATTAACTTTCAAACCACCACAGTAGATATGACAGAAGACGGTGCAGCCGAACGATGGGGCTACACAGAGATCAGTGTGCAGAAATTTTCCTACAGTTGGACCATAAGCAACTTCAGATTCCTGCTTCAGGAAGTAGGGGAAGCCATTAAAAGTCCAACCTTCTCATCTGGATCCAGTGTCAACGACAAATGGTGTTTGAAAGTACGGAAAAACGGGATCGACGAAGACAGCAAAGATTACTTGTCAGTTCACCTAACATTGCACAGCTGCCCAAGGAGCCCAGTGTGGGCAAGGTTCCAGTTTTCGATCGCGAGTGTCGACGGAGAGAAAACTCAAGGTATGATAAGCCCAAGATTCTTCAAGTTCACGCCAAATCAACACTGGGGATTCACAAAGTTCATCCATCGAGATCTGCTCTTGAGTCTGGAGTCTTGGCTTCTCCCAGACAATGAACTCACTGTCTTATGCGATGTGGACCTGTCAGTCCAAGACTCCTTCATCAACTCCGAGGACAGCACGGTGCCAGGTATCCAGGTTCCCAGGAGCACGATGGCAGATGAGCTAGGACAGCTGTGGGAGATTTCTCTGTTCACAGATTGCAGCCTACTGGTAGCTGGCAAAGAATTCCGAGCTCACAAGGCCATCTTAGCAGCTCGCTCTCCAGTTTTCAGAGCTATGTTTGAACATGACATGGAGGAGAGCAGAACAAACAGCGTTGAGATCCTTGATCTGGAACCGCATGTTTTCAAGGCAATGATGGAATTCATTTACTCCGGGAAGGCACCAGACCTCCACGACATTGCAGATGCTGTTCTGGCAGCTGCTGACAAGTATGGCCTGGAGCGTTTGAAGGTCATGTGTGAGGATGTCCTCTGCAGGGACCTCTCTGTGGAGAATGCGGCCCACACGCTCATCCTAGCTGACCTCCACAGTGCAGAGCAGTTGAAAACCAAGGCACTGGATTTCATTACAGCTCATGCTTCTGAGGTTTCTGAGACCTCATGCTGGAAGAAAATGGTGGGCTCCCATCCCCATTTGTTGGCTGAAGCATTCAGCTCCTTGGCATCTGATCACAGCTCTTTTCTTGGGCCTCCTTCCAAACGCTTCAAGCAATCATAGGATCCTCTCAGCTGGGACCTACAGGTGTATTCCACAAGCAGCAGCCAGCCTTGTTCCCAGGCCACCTGTGTAGACTACAGTACATCATTAGTGTATACAGAGTATCTGGGGAAAGACAGCATGGGGGCTCAGTCTTTAATGCCCCTCTAAATGAGGGTTTCTTTGGAGGAACATGTCTGGACAAGACTGAGCAGATTATATGATGAAGGATTGAGAGCCAAGGATGAAACAGACATGCATGTTTGCTTACAAGAGACAGAGAAGAGAAAGGAGACAGCTTTTTTGCAAACTCAGTGTGTGGGTACTGGAGGGTTGACTCAGTTGGCCAAAGCAATTGTTGCTCCTAAAGAGGAACAGTTCTTGAGTTCAACTATCTGCATCCATGGGTGAATTCTCAAACATCTGTAACTGGAGTTCCGGAGGATTGAAGTCCTCCTCTTGTGTCTATGGCTGTATCCTTCTCTGTTAACCAAAAGCAAAATGACGTGAATAAAAATTTCACATTCAGTTTGTGGATTCCATGGTGTTTCTGTTTGAAGTATCCAATTGTGTCCATCGAGCTCTGTTTGGTTGTGGAATTTTAGACAGAATTCTCAGGGCCACTCTATTCTCAAGAGCTTTTCTGTTAGCTTGTGCTTTTTATAGGTGAGTAAATACCATTAATATTGAGGGATATGAATGAACATTGATTGTTCATTCTATTTTGCTTTGGATTTGTTGTTGGTTTGGAATTGTGTGTGGATTTCTACCCCATTTATCTTTTGGCTGTTGGTAAGCTGGGATTATCTCTTGCCTATGTTTTTCTGGTTGTAGTTAACTGCCTTGGGTTGGAGTTTTCCTTCCAAAACATTCTTAGGACTAAATTAGTGGGTATGTATTGTTTAATATGTTTATATCATGGAATATCTTGTTTTCTGCATCTGTATTTGTTGAAAATTCTGCTGGGTACATTTATCTGGGTTGGCATCCGGGGTCTCTTAGTGTTGGTAGAATATCTATCCAGGGCCTACTGACTTTCAATGTTTCCATGGAAAAGTCAAGTATAATTCTAATAGGTTTACCTTTATATGTTACTTGATGTTTTTCCTTATTTGCTATTTATATTGTTTCTATGTTCTGTGTGTTTGGAGTTTTAATTATTATGTGGCAATGGAACTTTTGTTTTCACTGTTTTAGGTGTGCTGTAGATTTCTTGTACTTTCATTGGCATATCTTTCTTTAGGTTGGGAAAGTTTTCTTCTATGATATAGTTGAATGTGTTTTTGCATTTTGAGTTGGGTCTTTTCACTTTCTTCTATCCCTATTATTTTTAGGTTTGGCCTTTTCAAGTTGTCCCATATTTCCTGGATATTTTGTGTTAGCGATTGTTGCCTAAGCATTTTCTTTGATCCATGAGTCTATTTTTCTTAGTGTATCTTCAATGCCTGAGATTCTCTCTTCCATGTGTTTTATTCTGTGGTTATACTTTCATCTATAGTTCATCTATTTTACCACAGCCTTTGTTTTGCTTATTGTCTGCATTAAATTTTTCATGTTTGGACTATGTCCTTCATATGTTTGATTATTTTTCTTGGCTTTCTTTAAGAGAATTCTTGGTTTCTTGTGTTTATGGTTTGTTTTTTTCTTCAATTTCATTAAGGAATTTTCCCATATTCTCTATGAGGGCTTCTATCATTTTCATGAAGTTGTTTTTACGGCCATTCTCTTCTGCTTCATCTGTGTTTGGATATTCACGTCTTGTTAGTGTGGAGTCCCTAGACTCTGGTGCTGTCATATTGCTTTTCTGTTGTTGAATTTGTTTTTATATTGTCTTCTTTGCATCCCCTCTTCTATTGGGTGAAGATTGGGTCTAAGCCTCTCCTTGTGGATAAGGGACCAAGGTTTCCTTCCACTGGGTGCAACCATGTCCAATACTCTGATGTTTTATGAGCAAATTGGGAGCATGGGAGGAAGTGGGAGGGATCTAGGAGAATGAGAAGGAGAGAAGAGGTTGGTGAGTAGGACATGAAGGAGCAGAAAATTGAGTTGGGGGAAGAATAGAAGAAAACAAAAAAGGAGATACCATAATAGAGGGAGACATTTTAGGGTTACAGAGAAATCAGGCATTAGCAAAACTTTGGGAGATCTACAAAGATGATTCTGGTTTTAGATGTTGGGAAAAAGATTTGTGATTATATTGGTTTTGCTTTTCTTTCTTCCCCTCTCTATTGAGAATTCAGTACTTTGTGCAAACAGACTAATGGGCTGGTATCTGTTCCTCACTTGTCCCCCTTTCACTCAATCCCTTTAGTCTCTTTTCCCCATTCCAACTTTCCAAATTAGTCTACAAGTGTAGAGTTTGGGATTGAACCTCAGAAATTAAGGAACAGCCAAGCTCCCCATTGTGTTAAGGACAAAGACCTGACACTGTTTGCTTGGTAGCTGGCTTTCTGTCATGTCACATGCAGTTTATAGAAATAAATAGACCTTCCTGGCTACTTTTCCTTTGGTTGTATATTATTTTGGGAAACACTGAGATTTGTTTGTGACAGTTAACTAACATGAATGAACCAATAGAAACAGAAACAAAAAGAAGAGGAAGTGTTTTTATTATTGCTGTTTGATGTAGCCCTTGAATGGGACTTAGACTCACTAGTCATTTTTTTGTTTCTTCTGTAAAATTAATTTTTATTTAAATTAAAAAATCGTATTTAACATACAAATCCCAGTTCTCTCTCTCTGCCATCCTCCCCCTCCATCCTTCCCAACTATACATCATGTCCTCCTGATGGAGGGTGAGTTCTCCCATAGGGGACCATCAATATCTGTTACATCTTTAGGGGCAGGACTTAGGCTATTCCATTGTATCTAGGCTGGGAGAGTATTCCTTCGTAGGGAATGGGCTCCAAAGTCCATTTGTATGCTTTGGGAAAATACTGGTTCCACTGCCAGATACCCCATAGACTTCTAGCCTCTCGACCCACACCTACATTCGGGGGGCCAATAGAATCGCTACTCTTGGTCAGCTCCTCTTCCTACAAATTTTGGGTTCTGTTCATCCATGAGTTTGTTCTCCCTGTGTTAGAAATGTAGCATGGCCAGACTTAATATCCTCAAATTCTTTACATAAACTATTCATGTCATGCATTTCAGAGATCATGTTTTCCAGGATGGCTTTTATATCTTGCATCCAACTTTCTAAGCTGCCCAAATTCATACAGGTTCTTTTTTCTATTCCGAGTGTCTCAATCCTCTGGTAAGAGATATCACATTAGCTATGAAGCTTACTGCTAATATAGAAGATAGGTACCTCTTAATCAGGGTTTCTCCCTACAGGATGCAGTCCTGCTAATCCCATAATGGCTAGTTGTTAAGAGAAAGTCCAAGAATACAGCGCTTAGTCAGTGCAGAAGTTTTGATGTGTCTCCTGTTCTACAGTATGTGCTGGAATTATAACAAGTATTCTGTAATGCCACTGAAAGAATTGTCTTGTGGCAAGGTGATGATGGCAAGCAGGCAGGGTGCAACTGCTTCCTTCCTCCATGTCCTTTTCTATGCTTCCAGCAGAAGGTGTGTCCAATTTAGGGTGTGTCTCCCAGCCGCAATATCTGCATTAAAATTGTGTGTTTTTGGGCCTCGATCCAGGATAAATGTTTGTGTCTTCCTCCCTCAAGATTTTCTGTTTCAAGTTGACCTGCCTAATTGATCTTATGCAAAACATATGGAAGAGTTGCTCACTCGATTTTAGTATTTAGTTAATTCCAAATGTGGTTTAGTTGGCAACCAAGGATAACCATTACAAGTACAGATTGTTTGCAGAAGTGAATCGTCCATAAATAAAGGGCAGCTGAGCAATATTAGGTGAACTGACAAGTAATCTTTGCTGCCTTTGTCGACCCCCTTTGACAAGATACTTTGACAATTGAGGCCTTAAAAAAGGTCAAGGTAAGGGAAGTCGTGCCCTCTAGCGGCCAAAACAGGGAAAGTCTCCAGTAGACTACTGGTGGCTCCATGTGAGTCCTTTGGAAACCCCAAACTTAAGTCATCTAAACTAATGAATTCCTGTGCCTCTAGGCTGTTATCCATTCATTACAGCAGTGTTAGACAACTATTACATATTATTCTGGCTGTTTGGTGATAAACTTTACTTTGGTCAGAACATATTCATGAAAATTGTTAGCAAGTTCTGTGACTTTTGCTATGTGTCTAGGCAGGATGCTGTAATACAGTTTCAGAGGCAATGGATGTCATCATTTTGAAAAGAAATTAGATAGTAGGGAAATTAGTCTTATATTAAGGACTTCAATTACAGAGTTCTGTATAAACACACAAGTGGGCAACAAATGGCTGCAAGAATTTGCTGTTGATAGGCTGGAGAGATGGTTCAACCCTTAAAGGCTAGGCTCCCTAACAAAAATATAAGAATGTGATATTTCTTCGACTGCACCTTGGCAAAAGCTGGAGAGCTAGAGTGTTGTCAGGTGGTACTTGTCATATGGAAAACGAACCTTTCCCCTTGTTAAAGACCATTCTAGGAGCACAGAATCAGCTTCTCAGAGGAAACCATGGCTTGTAATTGACAGATATGTAATGAGTACACAGATCCACCGGACATTAATATTGTATCTGTAAAGTCTTGTCAGGCGGTCTGTTGTGTGTTTCAGTTACATTGACTTCTTCACCAAATTGGCGAGCACAAATCTATCATGTGACATTTGGTTTCTTCCCTGTTTATCCACAACTGCCTTTGGATATATTTCACTGATCTTTGGGGTCATCTGCCTATTTTGAGAGATGCTGCTGGGTAAAATGGCATTGTCATGTGAAACTTCAAATATGTTTCATCTGTGTTTTCTATAATCTCATCCCCAAGAACTCAACAAATAATTTTCTTGAGATACTCGTCTTAGAAACAGATGAGGGCAAGCTGCATGTAACCGAACAACAAGATCAGAATCTTTTGTCTATTTTAAATTATTTTATGGTGGAGACTTAACTAGGCCGTCTTAGAGAAAGTGCTTTACAGAGCTACAGATGCATAGCATGTATTGTTTTCTAAACTCTTACCGACACATCGGCAACACTGTGAATCTTTCAAGAAAGAAACAGGAATGTATGGCCACTGGGAAGGGTGTTCAGTGCACCACTACAGAAATATCACTTATAACACAGGCCCACACTAATAAAGATGATCCTAAAAGAAGGAACTGTGTGAGTGGAAAGCTCCATATTTTTTACTCAATTTCCATGTGAGGTAAAAGTTGCTCCTTTAAAATAAGGGAATAAAACATGATATCTGTACACAGTGAAGTCCACACATCTGTAGGTAGGGGATTCTGGGAGCATGGTCCTTCTGATAGTAATAATATGAAGAGTAATCAATGAAAAGCTTCAATGAGCTTCTGATACTCTTTACATGTTCAAAGGAAGTCTTGTTTTCTCTTCTCTTTTGGAGTGGATGAATGCACATGTGTGTGTTGGCATTTGAGCCTGTATAAGTCTTGTTGGAGACATAAGTCAGTACCTTCCAAATACTAGGCTATTTCTCTACATCTGAGCTAAATTGGCATCTCTCTGTCTTTCTCTCTTCTTTCTTCATTCTTCATTGGCTTCCCCTAGGAACCCAGAACCATCAAGAAGCCATCCCATCTCACTGTGTTTCTGTGACAAATGTTCAAAAAGTTAGCGTGTTCCATATAAGGATGACAGTTAAAAACTTTCAATATAATATGTAAAAAACCAAAGGGTAACTCTAGTGATGCAACTAAAATTCATGAACCTTTCTTAGTCTGTGATTAAAATTCATTAGTCTGCTGTCTTAATTTCTTCTCCATTGCTGTGATGAAACACCATTATCTAAAGCTGCTTTGAAAAATTAAAGCATTGTTTTAGGTTCCAGCTTACAGTTCATCACAAGAGGAAGTTAGGGCAGGAACTCAAGCAATTCAGGGGTCAAAGAAGAGGAACTGAAGAGTGCTGCTTACTGGCTTCCTTTATTATATACCCTAGGAGTACCTAACAAAGGGTGGCTCTGCCTCCAACAGACTGTGGACTTCTATAGCGATTATAAGTCAAGAGACTGCCTTAGCAAAGGATATGGTCAATAAGACAAAAGGGCAGGCTACAGATTGGGAAAAGATCTTCACCAACACCACATCTGACAGAGGACTGATTTCCAGAACATATAAGGAACTCAAGAAGGTAGATACCAAAAATACCCAATAATCCAATTAAAAATGGGGTACATATCTAAATAGAGAAGTCTCAACAGAAGAAACTCAAATGCCATTTAATGAAAAGCTCAACATCCTTAGTCATCAGGGAAATGCAAATCAAAATGACTGAGATATCATCTTACACCTATCAGAATGGCTTAGATACAAAAAAGCCATGATGAGAGCTTATGCTGGAGAGGATGTGGAGTAAGGGGAACACTCTTCCATTACTGGAGAAAGTGCAAACTTGTACAGACATTTTGAAAATCAATAGGGCGGTTCCTCAGAAAACTGGGAATCAATCTACCTAAAGACATAGCAATACCACTCTTGGGCATATGACTAAAGGATGCACAATTATGTCAAAGGACATTTGCTCAACTATGTACATAGCAGCATTATTAGTAATAGCCAGAACCTGGAAACAACTTAGATGCCCATCATCTGAAGAATGGACAAAAAAATGTGATACTTTTACAAAATAGAGTATCACTGAGTTGTAAAATACAATGACATCATGAAATTTGAGACAAATGGACAGAACTAGAAAAAACAATATCCTGAGTGAGGTAAGCCAGACCCAGAAAGACAAGAACAGTATGTATTCACTAATGAGTTGGTATTAGATATAAAGGAAAGGATAACCAGATTACAGTCCACAACCCTAGAGATACTAGGTAAAAAGGTGGCCCCTAAGAGGGACACACATTGAGGGCCCCAGGACGGGAAATAGTTAAGATCTCCTGGGTAAACTTGGAGCAGGTTGAAGGGAGGTCGTGTTGGATGGAAATATGAGGGATCAAGAAGACCAAGTTGGGGAAGGAATAGAGGAGGAGAGCAATGATAGAGATTTCTTGATAGAGGGAGGCATTATGGGGTTAGAGAGAAACCTGGTGCTATGGAACTTCTTAGGACTTAGAAGGATGACCCACAGCTAAGACTCATAGCAGCAGTGAAGAGGGTTTCTTAACAGGCCTTTCTCTTAAACCAGATTAGTGACTACCCTAATTGTCATCATAGAGCCTACATCCAGTAACTGATGGAAACAGTTGCAATGATCCACAGTCAAGCACTGGGCAGAGTTCCTGGAGTTCAGCTGAAGACAGGGTGGAGGGATCATATGAACAAGGGGAGTCAGAAGCATCATGGGGAAAACCACAGGGACAGCTGACCAGAGCTAGTGGGAGCTCCTGGACTATGAGACAATGGATTGACAGCTGGGGAACCTGCTTGGGACTGAACAAGACATTCTCAATATGGGTGACAGTTATGTGACTTGATGTGCTGGGGTGGGACTGGCCATGGCACTAGGACCTATCCCAGCTGCATAAACTGGCATTTGGAGCCCATTCCCTATGCTGGGATACCATGTTCCATCTTGACACAGTGGTGAGGCCAGACTTTGTAGGCCAGACTTTGCTGACTCCCCAAAGTAGGTCTTACCCCCTCTGAAGATTATACAAGGGTTGGAGGGAAACGGAAGTTGCAGGGAGGTAGGGGAAGGGGAGGTAGGGGGTACTTGGGTTGGTAAGTAAAATGAAAAATAAAAATTTTAAGTAAACAACACAAAGAAAATTCCTTAGGCAGCTGTGAGTTCACATAACTCAGGAGGCAGAGGCAGACAGATCTTGTGACTTAGAGGCCAGATTAATCTACATAGTGATTTCTAGGATAACCACAGCTGTGTATAGAGAATCTTTATAAAAAAATTGTGGGGGGCAAGAAAATGCCAAAGAGACAGTCCTATAGACAATCTGATGGAGGATTTTCTTAAGTGATGTTCCCATCTCCAGATGACCATAGCTTGTGTCAGGTTCATGTCAAGGCAGCTAGCACAGCTGCTTAGAGACCAGGTTTGTTTTAGTGATTGCTTAGTAACATATTGTGTGTGTGCTTATGACCGAGCATGTGAGATTCTATTTCAGTTTAGAACAGTGGCTGCTCTTCCACAACATCCATGTTCAGTTCCCAGAATCCACATGGAAGATCTCAATTATCTATTTTTCTAGTCCTAGTGAATCCTAAACCCTCTTATGGACTCCTCTGGTATATGTAATACAATTTCTACTCAAACATCAATGCGAAGCCATTAAATAAATAAATAAAATTTAGAAGGAAGTACAACAGTCTTTTTGAGTTGTTTGCACATCTTTGAAACCCCAAGTGTCCAGTGGATGGCTTATAGTAGGAGGGTAGTTAGCTTTTTCTAGGTGTGTCCCTGGTTCTAAGATGGCTACACACATGAGTATAAAACATGAGCACAGGTGATTCAGAGCTGTGGTTGGCTGTGGAATGAGAAACCTTATGGGCAGAGCCCATGGTTCTTCTCAGATGGGCTCAGTTTCCCCTGTGAGGGGACCTCCCTCACACAACTCTCCAGGACCTCAAGGGAGCACTGGGCTCACCATTTAGCCATCTCTGTTGCAAATGAAGAGTCTGGAAGTGGTCAAACACAGACTTTTCAAATAACAGATTTGAGGTAGGACCTGAATGAACCTAAGCCACCTGGTGAAGAGACTCAGATGACACTTTTCAGCTACCTGCAGGAAATCTAGGTAGAGAAACAAAACTAAATAACTCAAACCTACTGTTAGATGAATAGTTCTAAGGAATGAGCCAGAGTTATGGAGGGCTGGTTTGGCAATTTCTGAGCTGACTGAATCATTTAACATATCTCAGGGTTTTCTAGGCATAGAGAGTCTCACAAAGACAAGAAGAAAGAGATGAAAGATGTAGGAGCCATTTTAATATTCACTTTCTAGAAGGGGAAACAACCCTAAGCCTCTCCTTTGATATCTATAGGCTGTCCTGAACTGACTCTACTGACCAGTCTGGCCTGGATTTCACTGAGATCCATCTGCATCTGACTCCCAAATGCTGGGACTAAAGATGTGCATAGCTACCACCAGGATAATTCTGATCCTGAAGCCAGAAGACACACATTTATTTGGGCCATGCCTTCTTCTGAAAGCTTATAAAGGACAGTGAAGAAGGAAGCTGTTGGTCTCTGACTGTTTGCCCTCACTGTGCAGCAAGCTAATTCCATCACTGGAATTAGAGAAACTTCTTGGGGATTGCAGCAGATACTGAAGACCAGTTGACAGGTCAAATCTCCTTGACTGATTAAATACTGAATTCTTGAACTTTTACTTCACAGCTACACATTGTCGGATTAGCAGGACTGCAGCCATAAGTCATGCTAATGAGTTTCCTTTCTTCATATATAGACTCATTTTATCTGTTATGTTACTCTAAAGAAACCTAGTACATTTTTATATGAGTGTATGAAAGGTCCCAAATGATTCAACAGTTGTGTGCAATTGTCAAAAACCAGTTATCCATTGACCTAACATCCAATCTAGAAAAAAATGGAATACTGTAACTGTCCCTAATAGCCTAGACTGTCTTCTTTGAAACTAATACTGAAATATTAGATAGAGAATTTCAGAGAGACTCCTAGAAGTGAGAACAGAGGGGAAAACAGAAACTAAATATCTAAAATGTGTCTGATTGTGTCCCACAGGGTAAAGAGAAAACAAATCCTAGTTCTTCATTTTGGATCCTGTCCAACATCCAAACTGCCTGAGGCAAAAAATGTCAGGGTCCAGGCAGTCAAAACTGACAGAGATTCTCCTGCAGGTGGGCCATCAGCCACTTCCTTTTTTCCCCTGGATGATATTTAGGGAGCCGTTAAAAATCCAACTTTCTCATCAGGAGTCAATCACAAACTGAAATGGTATTTGAGAGTACACCTGAAGGGGTTGACAAAGAAAGCACAAGTTACCTGCCAGTTTACCTAGTGTTGCTTAGTTCTCCAGAGAGTTATGTTTGGGCAAAGTTCCAGTTCTGGATCATAAGCACCTAAGGAGAGAAAACCCAAAGTGTGATGCACCCAAGTGTCTTTAGGTCCTTTCTAAACTAACAGTGGGTATTCAGAAAAGTTCATCCTTCCAGATTTCCTCTTTTCCTATGCACATTGGCTTCTTCCAGGTGATGAGCTTACCCTCCTCCACAAGGTGAACATGGTCCTGCATTTTTGGAATGAAAATATCACCCAAGATCAAAGTTCAAAGGTGCACGGCAGCAGATGAGCTAGCTGTTCTGTGGGAGAATTCCCACTTCACAGAGTGCTGCCCTCTGGTCGCTGGCCAGGAATTCCGAGGCCACCATGCTATCTTAGCACCTCACTCTGTAGTTTTCAGAGACATGTTTGAACATGACAAAGAGTAGAACATAAAGGACTGAGTTGAGATTCATGACCTGGAACCGCAAGGCTTCAAGGCAATGATGGACTTCATTTACACCGGGAAGGCACCAGACCTCCACAGCATGGCAGATGCTGTCCTGAAAGCTCCAACAAGTTTGGCCTGGAACGTTTGAAGGTGATGTTGAGGATGACCTCTGATGGGTCCACTCTGTTGAGAATGCTGCCCTCCCTCTCATCCTGGCTGACCTCCATTATGCAGAGTAGCTTAAAGCACAGTTACTGGGTTTTATTACAACTCATGCTTCTGAGGTCTCTGAGATCTCATAGTGTACATTAACGGCTGGGTGACATCCACATTGCTAAAAGAACCATACTGCTCCCTGGCATCTGGTGCTGTCCTGCCAGTGAACCTGTAATGGTAGCCAGACCCCTTTGGGCGTGGCTTCAGGCAGGCAGAAGCAGAAAGAGGGAAGCTTGAGATTTGGCTTCTTTTCCTTCTTTTTGTGTCCTTCTGACCGAAGCTATGCCCATAGGGTTGTGGCCACAATTACAGATTTACTGGGAAAGACCCTTATAGGCTTCCTCATGAGACCCTCTCCTGGAGCCTCCTCTCAAATGTTTGAAGAGGTCCTAAAACCCTGGTAGCTGTGATCTATAGTTGATTGGTTTTACTCTTTGGTCTTTGTTTTTTGGGTTTCTCCCACTCACACCCCAAATACATGCAGTCATATTCTTACTTATGAATGCCTGGTCTTAGCTTGGCTTGTTCCTAGCCAACTTTCATTAACTTAAATGATCCCATCTACCTTTTGCCTTGGGGTTTTGTCTTTATTCTATATACCTTTCTTTACATATTACTCCATGGCTTGCTGTGTAGCTGGGTGGATGGACCCTGAGGTCCTCTCTCCTTTTCTCTTTCTTCTCTTCCCAGATTTCTCCTCCTCTCTATTTATTCTGCCTCTCATTCTTGCCTATTTCTCTTCCTGCCTAAGTATTGACTATTTAGCTCCTTAGTAGTCCAATCAGGTGTTTTAGACAGGTAAAGTTTCACAGCTTCACAGAGTTAAACAAATGTAATATTAAAGAATGCAACACATCTTTGCATCAATTCACATGTTTCACAGAAAAAACAAATGTAACAATCTTCAAGTAACACGTCATCTGCAACAGTGACCTTATATCTTCCAGAAGCACCAGCCAGTGTTTTTACCAATGGCTCCTGGTAGGAAAGGGATCTCTGGAGCATATACACCGAATCTGGGGAAGTTAATTATAGTTGCTCAAGCATGAATACAGCTGTATATGATTTATAATGGGGTTGGAGGAGAGGGCTGGGCTTGACTATGCTTACTCAAACTAAAGTATACTAAACTCTACCCAAACTTATAAGACATGAATAGAAAATGTAAATCAGTTTATCGATTCCAGTAGTGTTTCTGTTTACAGAACCCCTTTTTTGTCCTTCCAGCTCTGTTAAGCTGGGCATGTGTGTGCAGACTCCTAACTGCCACACCAGCATCAGACAGCCTATCTTCCTTCTTAGCACTTAATATTGGCAGAGTAGAACACACCCCATCACGATCTTAAGAAAACTTGGAAGAGCATGTACAGCTGGAGAGATCAGATACCATCCGACAGAGAAGTGTTTTTGGTCCAAGCGTGCAAACGTCTCATTTGTAGTGAAAATGTTGCAGGGGATTGAGTGATGGATAATCCATAAACTCTAGGCCAGAGCTCCTCAACCCTCCTAATGTTGGGATCCTTCAATAGAGTTGCTCATTTGTGGTGACCCTAACATTATTTCCTTGATATGTAGAAGTATAATTTTGCTACTGTTGTGAATCATAAGGTAAATATCTGATATACAGGATATGTAAAATTCCACATCTTGAAAGCCTTCTTAGATCCCCAAAGTGCAGCAGCCCACAGGGTAAAAACCACAGCTCTAGACCACACCTGCCCAATGACATGGAGAGGTTTCTGCAGATCTTCCCTTCTCTCTGAGGTCCCTCAGATTCAATGCCCCAGTCCTACTCCCAGATCTGCAATAAAACACCAGCTGTGCCCTTCATTCCCTTACCCCCACCCAATCTTCTGTGAATTCCACAGACCTTCCCCTTCTAAACGCCCTCCTCCTCCTTAGGAGGCACTCCCTGACAGTCCAGATTAACCAATCCTCCCAGAGATGCATGCAACCATTCTGTAGATTTCCTCTTCTACTTCTCTTCCTCTAGATCCAACCCCAGTCTCATCTGCAATGCTATAGCAGACCTTCTGGGGCTATCTCTCTTCATTGTATCTTCCTATTCCAAGGAGACAAAATAGGCCGATTCTGGTAGAACAGTGCTCTACTCCCTCCTATGATCCCTTCAGACCTCTATCCCAAGTCCATTTCTATGTGTCAACTGCCAATACTGAGAAACACTTTTTACCTAGAACTCCAAGTTGCCAAAACTATCAAGTCCAAAGAGTAACTCCTAACAGAGAGCATAGAGCAATCAATCACACGCTTGCCAAAGAGAAAATGAACACCAACAGTCAGAACAGCTCCGCAACAAGGACAACTCCAGAAGCCAGCACCTAGACCTATAATCCCCGCATTCCCAGCATCCTAGATGACAGTGTAAAAGCAAAGCAAAGCATAAGAAAACTACACCCTGTCCCCCAAACTCAAAATAGAACTCAATATCAACCAGGGGATTGTATCTTCACTAGAGGCAGATATCACACTACAGCAAGCTCTGAATATTCCAACACAGGTGAACCACAAGAAAAAGTCCTTACAACCAACTTTATGACAATAGAGTCCCTTTAACAAGTGGTACATAAGTTCTTTAAAGAAATCAAGGATAAAGCAAACACAAATAAAGTAAATTAACAAATCCCTTTAAAACGACCTGAAAACAAACATTTGAAAGAATGAAATAAAAACTGTATAAGACTTGAAAATGTAAGTAGAAACAATAACTTAAGAACAAAGTGAGGGAATGCAAAAATCAAAAATCTAGATAAGCAAGCAAGAACTACAGAGGCAAGTTAAAAAGAATAAAAGAGACTCCTAACAATGATTGCAGGGGATGCCTCTGCTCTGTTGTCTGCATTTGTGACTCTCCAGGATGTATCCATAGTTCACAAATGGACTTCAGGAGTCCATTTCCCATGGAGGGATACTCTCTTAGCCCAGATACATGGGGGCCTTGAAGATTTTATGATTCCCTCCTTGAAGGCCTCAACCTCCTTGGGGAGTGGATGGCCTCTGGGATGGTTGTGTTGGTGAGGGTAATTGCAGGATGGGAGGAAGATGAAACTGGGTTTGATATGTAAAATAAGATTGTTTCTAATTTAAATAAAATTTATTGAAAAATTATTTTTTTCTAAAAAGAATATTTCCTAAATTTAAAACACGAAAAAGCAGATATTAGATGGGTTGAGGCCCCATAGACTCTCCAGTGCTCCTAGCTGACACCCAAGTCAGGGGGCCTGGTTTGTTTCTATGTTGGTTCCCCAGCTGTCAGATTGGGGTCATTCAGCTCCCTCTTGCTCAGGTCAGTTGTTTCTGTGAGCTTTCCCAGTGTGGTCTTGACCCCATTGCTTCTCACTCCTCCCTCTCTGAAACTGGATTCCAGAGATTAGTGCTTAGTTGTGGATCTATGCTTCTGCTTCCATTAGCTACTGGATGAAGGCTCTAGGATGGCATTTAAGGTATTCACCATTCTCGTTATAGGGGATGGGCATTTAAGGTAGCCTCTCCAATATTGCTTAGGCTCCTAGTTGGGGTCATCCTTGTGGATCTCTGTACAATTACCTAGTGCCAGATTTCTCTTTAAACCTATAGTGGCTCCCTCTATTGATTTATCTCTTTTCGTGCTCTCCTCTATTCCTCTGCCCACTCAATCTTCATGATTCCTGGTGGTCTTCCCCCACCTCTTTTTCTTCCTTTCTTTTTCACCTACATCCCTCCCCCTCCCCAGGCTCCCAATTAGTTCAGGAGTGTTTGTCCCTTTCCATTTCACTGTGGGACTGTGTGTATATCTCTAGTGGTCCTCCTTGTTTCCTAGCTTCTCTGGAGGTATGGATTGTAGGATGGTAATCCTTTTCTCTTTGTCTATAGAGTACCATATATGAGTGAGTACATACCAGGTTTGTCTTTCTGTGACTGGGTTCCCTCACTCAGCAGGGTTCTTTCTAGTTCCATTGATTCACCTGCAGTTTTCAAGATGTCATTTCATTTTCCCATGAGTAGTAAGCCATTGTGTGAATGTACCACACTTTCTTTATCCATTCATGGTTGAGGGGCACTTAGTTTGTCTCCATGTTCTTGTTATTACAAATAATGCTGTGATGAACATAGATTGATTCATATGTCAATAAGCAATTTTGGCAATTATACACAACTGTTCAAATTTGGAATACTTTATACTCTCACATCCAAATTGTTGTACAATATATGATGCACATTTTTAAATTTCCAAATTCTGTAAAATGAAAGATAATCATCTACCAAACCTCATTTCTCTGAATGCTGTAGGATTACAGCTTATTGGCAATGGGGCTTTATTATAGAAGGAACAGGTTGGATTGTTTCTCACTATCTCCTTGGAGAAATCCTTTTTTAAACCTTTGCTATTTATATAGTGTTTCTTATGAAATTCCTAGGCTTCTAGGACTCTTCCTACTAATAAACAATCAATCTCATCATTGCCTTGTGCTAGTGGGCCTGGCAGTGCCATATAGGATCTGATGTGTGTTGTATATATCAGATTGGTGCTGTTCCTGATTGTTTCTTCTATTTGTCTAGATAGTGAAGTTAATTCTGTATGATCAGGAATGAATTCAGCAGTCTTGATGTGTAAACAATTGTGTCTCCATATTGAAAATCAGTAACTATATTGAGAGGCTCTGTAAAGTCCATAAGTACCACAAAAATACCATATAATAATCCTGCCTCCTGTACAGAGTTATACAGACTTTGAACTACTTTACTTATCTCTCTTCATTTATATCCTGATTTATCTGATTGTTCACATCAGTGTAGAAGGTAGGGACTCCAGAAATAGGTGTTTTTCTTACAATAGGTGGAAGAATCCAGACTGTCTTTTTGTATGAATTTAATTCTGTCAGTTTGAGGATAATTGTTGCTAATTGTTCCCAAAAGTTAGTACAAGGTGTCTGACATTGTTCATTGTACTTTCCTAAGGAGCAAATTTCCTCATTTTTAAAGGAACTATGATTGCTGCTGGATCTCTTCCAGTCAGTTGATGAAGTTTTAATTAGCCTTTTAGAATCAAATCAGAAATCTTTTCTATGTATGTCTTCAGCTTATTATTCTGTTTATGTGGCAGAAAATTTCATTCCAATATAATGTCTTCCCAATGCATCAGAATCCCTGAAGGGTATTCTGTGGATGGTAAAATAACAAGAATAAAGTCTATATTTGGGTCAACAATGGTCTACTTGTGCATTCAGTATTCTGTTTTTTACCAATTGTAATTCTTTTTCCATTTGAGCTGATAATATTTGTGGATTGTTTAAGTCCTTGTTCTCTTTAGTGGCCATTTTAAGTGCTTTAAGTCATATACTTCTCCTCCTATTATTGTCTGTAGTTGAGAAATTTCCCCTAATAATTTCTGCAGGTCATTAAGAGTTTGGGTTATAATAGTCACATCCACCCTAGTGTCCACCAAACCAGAAATATCTTTATTTTTATTTTTACTTTCAATTCTAAAGGCGAAGTTTGTCAAAATATGTGCTTTTTGTCCTGTATCACATTTGATTCCTCATCCCTAGCCAAACTACCATTTAGAGTGATACCATTCTTTACAATAGGCAATGTACTATCTATTGGCCTGTGAGAGATTGTCCTCCACAGTGACTGGAAATAATCAGTCCTTTCTCGAAGCGGGGGCCTTCCAGAGTCCCCTCAAGGAGTTTCCCAATTTTAACAGGTTTCCTTGTATGTCTCTGGTCGATCTACATTCATTGGTCTAGTGTCTGCTCTTACCACGACTCCTACATAATCCAAGAGATGGAGGCCTTCTATATGGGACATTGTTGGAATTTCCTTGCCTACCATTTCTCCTAATATGTCCTATTCTGCTGAAGTTAAAACACCTATTATCCTGATTCCTTCTTGACCCTCTGGGGATTGCTCTTCTTAACAAAGTTCCTGTCAGTACAGTTATTGGCCTTTTGGTGGCTTGTTAGACATTTAGGGTTTGCTTCTCCTTACCAAGCCTTAGAGTCTTGGACATTAGACTCGAGATTACCTGCATGAAAGACCCACACTTCCAGTGTTGCTGATCTGATCTTAAAGGCAAAATTATCCTTTGGCATAGTGGATTTGCATTTTCATAGGCTAGACATTGTCTGAGTGTTTTTCTAGATTCTAAATTTGCTGCCTGCAAATCTATTGCCCAGGATAGTCTTCATAAAAAGTCAGTGAACTGTTCTGTTCGTCTCTGGGGTATCTTAGTATAGCATTCTACTCTTTTCCTTGTTCATGAACCTTGTCTAAATCATTAAGTTCTTTTCATACACACACACACACACACACACACACACACACATATATATATATATATATATATATATATATATATATATATATGTTCTGTGTGCTCAGTAGTCAGTTAGACATGCAGATGTGGGGCTATGTAGAACTAAGATGGCCTCAGATTGCCTGGAAGTAGACTTACAGATCGTTGTGAGCCCACATGTGGGTGCTAGGAATTGGACACAGGTCCTCGATAAAAGCAGCCAGTGCTCATAACACAGAGCCATCTTTCCTTTCCTAGCATTAATCTTTCCCTTTGTAATGGTAAATAATTCCTGTTTTGAAGGAAAAGAGGAAGTGAAAATTAGGTAATTTACTTTAAGTAAACTTGTGATATGATATGCCATGTCCCAATGAGATCTAGTGTCTGGAAATGACCTTAGTACTACATGTCTAAGCTGACTTTGTTGATGTCCATATATCATGATAGATCTTTTCTCCATATATGCTTAATATTTATTCTTTCATTAATTTACTTGTCTGTTTGTTTGTTTTTTGGTAGGTCTCAGGTAAGCCAGGCTGATCTCAAACTCACTGTTAAGGCAAGGCTGGGCTTGAAGTCCTGGTCTTCCCATATCCATACAGTGTTGAGGTCTTGAGATAAGATCATCTTGTGTGTTCTGTGAGTGGGATAATGGTGTCACAGGGGACCTAATGACTTTGGAAGAAAGAACTAAAGAGTCAGAAAAAGGATCAACAGCCAAGATACTTTGACAATTATGGCCTAAAAAGATCAAGGCAAGGGAAGTGGTGCCGTCTAGCGGCCAAATAAGGGAAAGTCTCCAGCTGACTACTGGTGGCTCCACGTGAGTCCTTTGAAAACCCCAACCTCAAGTCATCTAAACTAATGAATTCCTGTGCCTCTAGGCTGTTATTCATTCATTACAGTAGCGTTAGACAACTATTACATATTATTTTGGCTGTTTGGCGATAAACTTTACTTTGGTCAGAACATATTCATGAAAGTTATTAGCAAGTTCTGTGACTTTTGCTTTGTGTCTAGCTGTAATACAGTTTCAGAAGCAATGGATGTCATCATTTCGAAAAGAAATTAGATAGTAGGAAAATTAGTCTTGTATTAAGAACTTCAATTACAGAGTTCTATATAAACACACAAAGTGGGCAATGAACAGCTGTAAGAATTTACTGTTGATAGGCTGGAGTGATGGGTCAACCCTTAAAGGCTAGGCTGCCAAACAAAATATAAGAATTTGATATTTCTTCTACTGCATCTTTGCAAAATCTGGGGAGCTGGTGTGTTGTCAGTGGTACTTATCATATGTTTCATCTGTGTTCTCTAGAATCTCCTCCCCAAGAACTCAACAAATCATTTTCTTGAGATAGTTGTCTTAGAAACAGATGTGGGCAAGCTGCAAGTAACAGAACAACAAGATCAGAATCTTTTTTCTATTTTAAATTATGTTATGGTGGAGACTTAACTAGTCCTTCTTAGAGAAATTGCTTTACATTGCTACAGATGCATAGCATTTATTGTTTTCTACACTCTTACCGGCACACCTGCAACACTGTAAATCTTTCAAGAAAGAAACAGGAATGTATGGCCAGTGGGAAGGCTGTTCAGTGCACCACTACAGAAATATCACTTATAATACAGGCCCACACTAACACAGATGATAGTAAAAGAAGGAACTGTGTGAATGCAACCCTCCATACTTTTTACTCAATTTCCATGTGAGGTAAAAGTTGCTCCTTTGAAATAAGGAAATGACACATGATATCGATATACAGTGCAGTTCACAAGTCTGTAGGTAGGGGATTCTGAGAGCATGGTCCTAGTGATAGTAATAATCTGAATAGTAATCAAGGAAAGCTTCAATGAGCTTCTGATACTCTTTACATGTTCAAAGGAAGTGTTGCTTTCTCTTCACCTATGGAGTGGATGAATGCATGTGTGTGTTGGTATGTGAGCCTGTTTAAGTCATGTTGGAGACATAAGTCAGTACCTTCCATATACTAGGCTATTTCTCTACACCAAGCTACATTGTCATCTCCCTCTCTTTCTCTCTTCTTTCTTCATTCTTCCTTGGCTTCCTATAGAAACCCAGAACCATCAAGAAGTCATCCCATCTCACTGTGTTTCTGTGACAAATGTTCAAAATGTTATCGTGTTCCATATATGGATGACAGTTATAAACTTTCAATATGATTTATAGAAGAACCAAGTGTAACTCTAGTGATGTGAAAAATTCATGAACCTTTCTTAGTCTTTGATTAAAATTCATTTGTCTGCTATCTTAATTTGTTCTCCATTCCTGTGATGAAACACCATTACCAAAAGATACTTTGAAAAAAATACAGGATTGTTTCAGCTACCAGCTTATAGTGCATCACAAGAGGAAGTTAGGGCAGGAACTCAAGCAAGTCAGGGGTCAAAGAAGAAGCACTGAACAGTGCTGCTTCTGGCTTGCTTTATTATATACACTAGTAGTACCCAACAAAGGGTGGCTTGTCCCAAATAGACTGTGGACTTCTATATCTGATCTAAGTCAAGAGAATGCCTTAGCAAAGGATATGGTCTATAAAACAAAAGGTAAGCCTACAGACTGGCAAAAGATCTTCACCAACCTCACATCTGACAGAGGACTGATCTCCAAAATATACAAGGAACTCAAGAATCTAGACACCAAAATACCAAATATTCCAATTATAAATGAGGTAATATCTAAACAGAATTCTCAACAGAAGACTCAAATGGCCATTTAATGAAAAGCTCAATATCCTTAGACATCAGGGCAATGCAAATCAAAATTTCTGAGATATCATCTTACACCTATCAGAATGGCTAAGATAGAAAAAAAAACCTGATAAGAGCTAATGCTGGAGAGGATTTGGAGTAAGGGGAACACTCTTCCATTATTGGAGAAAGTGCAAACTTGTACAGCCATTTTGAAAATCAATATGGTGATTTCTCAGAAAACTCAGAATCAATCTACCTAAAGACATAGCAATACCACTCTTGGGCATATGACTAAAGGATGTACAATTATGTCAAAGGACATTTGCTCAACTATGTTCATAGCAGCATTATTAGTAATAGCCCAAACCTGGAAAAAACCTAGATGCTCATCGTCTGAACAATGTTCAAAGAAAATGTAATACTTTTACACAGTAGAGTATTACTCAGCCATAAAAAACAATGACATTATGAAATTTGCAAAATATTTGACGGAACTAGAAAAAAAAAACATCCTGAGTGAGGTAAGCCAGATTCAGAAAGACAAGCACAGTATGTATTCACTCATGAGTGGGTATTAGATGTAAAGGAAAGGATAACCAGACTATAGTCCACAACCCTAGAGAAGCTAGGTAAAAAGGTGGACCCTAAGAAGGACACACATGGAGGACCCCAGGAAGGGAAAATAGTTAAGATCTCCTGGGTAAACTTGGAGGGGGTAGAAGGGAGGTGATGCTGGATGGAAATATGAGGGATCAAGAAGACCAAGTTGGGGGAGGAATACAGGGAGAGAGCAATGAAAGAGCAGTATCTTGACAGAGGGGGGCATTATGGGGTTAGAGAGAAACCTGGTGCTATGGAAATTCCTAGGAATCCAGAAGGATGACACTCAGCTAAGACTCCTCGAAATAATGAAGAGGTTTTCTGAACAGGCCTTTCTCTTAAACCAGACTAATGACTACCCTAATTGTCATCATAGAACCTACATCCACTAACTGATGGAAACAGTTGCAATGATCCACAGTCAAGCACGGGGCAGAGTTCCTGGAGTTCACTTTAGACAGGATGGAGGAATCATATGAACAAGGGAAGTCAACAGCATGATGGGGAAAAACAGAGAGACAGCGGACCACAGCTAATGGGAGCTCATGGACAATGAAACAATGGATTCACAGCTGGGGAACCTGCTTGGGACTGAACTAGACCTTCTGAATATGGTGACAGTTATGTGACTTGATCTGTTGGGGTTGGACTGGCAATGGCACTAGGAATTATCCCAGGTGCATAAACTGATTTTTGGAGCCCATTTCCTATGCTGGGATACCATGTTCCATCTTGATAGAGTGGGGAGGGTCATGGTATGCAAACTTAGTAGAACACACATTGCTGACTCCTCAAAGTAGGTGTTACCCCCTCTGAAGAGTGTACAAGGGTGGGAGGGAAACCCAATAGGCAGCCAGGAAGGAGAAGGGAAGGGAGGGGAAACTTCAAGAGGTGGAGGCCTTCTATATGATATATTGTTGGTATTTCCTTGGCTACAATTTCTCCTAATATGTCCTATTCTGCTGAAGTTAAAACACCTATTATCCTGATGCCTTCTTGACCCTCTGGGAATTGCTCTTCTTACCAAAGTTCCTGTTTCACTACAGTTACTGGCCTTTTGGTGGCTTGTTAGATATTTAGGGTTTGCTTCTCCTTAGCAAGCTTTTGAGTCTTGGACATTTGACTGGAGATTAGCTGTACGCAAGACCCACTCTTCCTGTGATGCTGATCTGAACTTTAAAGGCAAAAGTATTCTTTTGCATAGTGGATTTGCATTTTCATAGGCTAGACATCATCTGAGTATTTTTCTAGATTCTAAATTTGCTGCCTGAAAATAGTCTTCATAAAAAGGATAGTCTTCATAAAAAGTCAGTGAACTGTTCTGTTTGTCTCTGTGGTATCTTAGTATAGGATTCTACTCTTTTCCTGCTTCATAAACCTTGTCCCAGTCATTTAAGGCTGCTGTCCTGCATAAGGTCTAAATTTGGTTATCATATCCACCCTGAACGTGTGGGTCAGCAAAAAGACTCTCACCAAAAATCTTACCTTGAGGAGCTTCATAACCTTTCTTTAGGCTTGCAACTCCAGGGCTATTGCTTCCTCTATACATAAAGGCCTCCACTGTATTTGAGACAAATTTTCAAGCAGAACTGGTAATATGCATCCCAATCAATCAGCATTACTCTCTTAGAAGTAGCCCACAAATTTTATATTTCTTTGACATAAAGGCTATGGACAATATATGAGACAACCCTCCCCTTGAGAAAGATTTTAGTTCACAGAGAGACATGGTCATTTGATATTTTTTGATGGCAGTTTTTGTCATGGTCACTGGGAAGACCAGTGGTATATGCATAACAAACTTAGGCAGGTTTTCCTGATGTTTGATTGGAATAGGTGCATCAGATTGGAAGGATTCCGTTTTGGAGTCATCCAAGGCTTGCAGCCTGGCTTCCACTGTTTTCATGGACAGTTTGAATCTGGTGAATCATATAAGATTCTGAGAATTTTATAGAATCATTAATTTGTCTTGTTTCTTCATTTATATATGCTTCTAAACCTTTAATATTCTCATCCTTAGATAGTATGTGAAGGGCATGTGAATTGCCTTCTATATATGCAATCCTAGACTCCAGCTTTTAGCCTGTGGCAGTACATTCATGAGATATGGAGCAAATTGTCTATGCCATTTTTCTAATCCTGTCCTGGTTCTTAGCTCTCTTTCCATTTAAGGCATCAGATATGGAACAAAATTTGGGTTCTGTTTGGCCATGAGTTTGTTCTCCCTGTGTTAGTAATGCAGCATGGCCAGACTTAATATCCTCAACTTCTTTACATAAACAATTCATGTCTTGCATTTCAGAGATCATCTTTTCCTGGATTGCTTTTATATCTTGCATCCAACTTTCTAAGCTGCCCAAAATTCATACATGTTCTTATTTTTTTCCCAGTGTCTCAATCCTCTGTTTAGAGATATCACATTAGATATGAAGCTTACTGCTAATATAGAATATAGGTACCTCTTAATCAGGGTTTCTCACTACAGGATTCAGTCCTGCTAATCCCACAATGGCTAGTTGCTAAGGGAAAGTCCAAGAATCCAGCGCTTACTCAGTCCAGAAGTTTGGATGTGTCCCCTGGTCTACAGTATGTGCTGGAATTACAACAAGTATTCTGTAATGTCACTGAAAGAATTGGGTTGTGGCAAGGTGATGGCAAGCAGGCAGGGTGAAACTGCTTCCCTCCTTCAGGTGCTGTTATATGCTTTCAGCAGAAGGTGTGTCCAAATTTAGGGTGTGTCTCCCAGCCTCAAGATCTGGATTAAATTTGTGTGTCTTTGGGCCTCGAGATCCAGGGTAAATGTTTCTGTCTTCCTACCTCAAGATTTTCTGTTTTAAGTTGACCTGCCTACTTGATATTATGCAAAACATATGGAAGAGCTGCTCACTCCATTTAAATATTTAGTTAATCCCGATTGGGGTTTAGTTGGCAACCAAGAATAACCATTACAAGTGCAGTTTGTTTGCTGGAGTGAATCTTCCATAAATAAAGGGATGGTGTTCTTTCCTACACAGTTGTTACTTTCTCCTCTCATATTGTTATAAGAATTCCTCCAAGACTGGTGGCAGTGTTCCAAGCTTTTAATCCAATCACTTGGAGGCACAGGCAGGCAGATCTCTGTGAAATCCAGGCCACTCAGGTCTATAGAGGTAGTAGCAGGACATCCATACCAGTTACACAGAAAGACCTTGTCTTGAAAAAAATTCGTCCAATTAACTTGGATAAGGAAGAGCTGCTTCTTGACCCTCAGGGGTCTCAGTGTTCAAAATAAGGAGATCAGGGTGGAATAACTCCTATACGGTGACATGAAGCAGCGCCAGACTGGAAACTTTTTTAATAGAAACATTTCCTGTCTTGTATTCCATAATCAGAGTCCCAGGAATGACTCCACCAAATTTCATTGATGGTCTTGCCCATCCTTCTGGTTTAATCCTCCTTGGAAACACACTTCCTTAAGAGTGTGCGATGAGAAGATCCTAAATACATCTATTCCATCATGCTGACTGCCAAATTCAGCTTCTCATTATGTCATAATTTTAATCCATCACATTGGGTTATGTCCTTTAACTTTGAACTTGTAGGCTTACTGTGCTAGGTTTACAAGGGAGACAGTATTCTGGCTTTGAAAGGACACAGAATATATTCAAGTTACTGAAGAAGGGAATTTGGGATGGTTTTCCTTCGAATGTGATCTGTAAATGCTCCCTAGACATCAGATAGAGATCCCATAAATTGTGAGAGTGAAGCAGAGCCAGGAAGTCCTTATGGTGGCTCTCCTCTTTCCTACCCTATATACTATCCAGAACCACAGACCCCCTGATGACTCCAACAAACTGTAGTGGTGGTCTTTTCCCTGCCTCTCAGATGATCTTGCCTAGAAAAAGTATTTCAGCCCCATCTATGAGAGTCATCAATGAATATCCTAAATCCTTCTCATGTCAATCACTTACATTGAGTCTCAGTAGGTCGTATACTCATTGTGGCGTGGTAGATTCTCTCCTGTTCAAATGCAGAACTTCCATGCTTATTTTTTGGTCCCTAAAGTGAGAAATTTTTTCTAGTTTCCATGTAATGCAGACTCTATTCAACAGAAATGATGGAGGGAGGGGATTTAGATGGGTTTTCTTCTGTATCGTGTTTAACAAAATTCTCTGTACTTGTCAAGTCTCTCGAGTTATCTTATCTTGGAGAGTATCTCTGAGCCTAGACTACAAGGAAATAGGTTCATTGATTGAATCAGCACAGCCATTCCCAGTCTGACTCTCTGTAAATCTGGCTACAACACTACTTATCTGTCAGTAGAAGATAATTCAATCAATTGGTTTTGATTGTTTATTTTTACTTTTTTTTTTTACTTTGGCAGAATTATAGGAGGTGGTAATTTAATAGCATAGGCGATTTTTCACTAGCTGGATTCAGAGTCAGCGTAATAGCTATTCCATCTCAGGAAACATTCCTTTGAAGGGATTATATTTGTTAATTTCAAGACCTCATATTTGAAGGAAGAGGCAGTTCTGTAACTGTTGAATATATTGAGAAACTCTTGCAAACCAGAATGCTTTTACAATTTTAAGTCTAGCAGAGTAAGCCTGGGAGGTCAAAGATTGAAGAAGACAGACTTACAAATGAGGGATGAAAATTATGAGGTAATGAGAACTTTTCTTCTGGCAACCAGCACGAGCAAAATGAGTGGTCTTTAGGGACTTCTGATAGCACACACTTAAGTGGATCAGAATTTGTGTTCAAGGAGGATTAACAGAAGAGGAAGGGCAAGACCACCAGTGAAATTTTGTGGAACCATCCAAAGGAAAGTGAGTTTGGATGGAATGAAAGATAGAAAAGCTGACAGCCATTTTCACAGGTACCTGCTTGACCCTGATGAATGCCCACCATAAATGGATTCTTCCATCCTGAGCTCCTTATTGTGAACACTGACAGAAAAAAAAATCCTCTTCCTGGATCATGCTCATGGTAAGATTACTTTTTTCACAAACAATAATTTCTGTGTAACAGCTCTGGAAACTGTAGAACTATCTCTGGATACCAAGCTGTCCTTGAACTAACAGAGAAATGCCTACCTGTGACTCCTAAGTGCTGGGATTAAAGGTATATGCCACCACAGTGGGGCGGTAGGAATATTTAACAACATGAGAAGAGTAAATAACAACTGTGTAGGAAACGAAGTCATTTCTTTATTTATAGAAGAATAATCCTATATCAGGAAATTACCAATACGGAGTCAGGTAGAAATATAATGGTATTCAATAGGGAAAAGCCTTACTTACAGAGCGAACCAGCCAGCCGGTGGTAGTCTGTACAGCAAGAAGCAAAGAGAAACTGAAACTGAAACGCAGTCCCCCTACTCACTCTGACCACACCCTCACAAGCCCTCAGGTACTCCTGTAGCCAGCCCCTAAGAAGGTGTGGCTACAGCTTCCCCTACAATTCCCCTTTTAGTCTAAAAGAGGATTAAAACTTAACAGTATAAAGGTAAAATATAAGAAGATAACTATCTGTTTTAACTAAACCCTAAAGTCATCTGAAAGAGGTGTCCAAGCCTGAACACCTCCTTCCAAACCGAACCATAAACAATAGGAAGCTATTCCTAACTAGGTATATACACTATGCTAAGTGACAACAATGTGGAAAGGGGGCGTAGCATTCTCCAAGTTACTTCCTGCTGAAATGGGACGATGATAGTCATGTGGGGTCCTGTAGAAAGAAAATGTTAGTATCCAGTCCATGTTAGATGGGATTCATTTGATTGAAGGTCTCTCTTGAAATCCTCAACTTGATTGAAGTCAGTACCCGAACCTCTGGCCGGAGTGTCAATGGAAATGGAGCAAGTTGGAACCAGTGCAGTCGAGGAGGTGTGGCCCATTTTCTTTCCTGGGTGTCTAGGGATTGCTGTCAGGCAGGTCTTTATTGGCTGTGTGGGACTCAAACATAAACAGTTAGTAGAGAAATGTTTGCTTGTGTATGTACACATGCTAGGGAATGCAACCATGAGAGCATAACAATTATGAAAGGGTGTACACCTTGAGAGAAAGATCCAAGAAAAGACAAAGACAGTCCCCAAATTCTTCTTTTATTCTGTATTACATCAATTGGCTTCTTGATACAACACAGAAACACTAAAGCTTAGTTAAATAATGTGCTTGGATTTTAGAGGAGGAAAGCCAAATCCACCTCTAAATCCAGCATTGGTTTAATTGAATAGGGACTAGGAAATAAAGAGTTTTTTGAGAGACAGCTGTAAAGTTTACCGTATGGCACATTCCTTCTATTTGATGGTTATAGCTACCTTGTCTTCTTAAGTATCTACCCATGCAGTGTCCTTTGCCTTCTGAAGATGAGTTTTCCTGTGAAGATAAAAGCAAAACACTTCCCTTTCCTTTGGGAGGTTTCTATTTAGTTTATAAGATATACCTTAGTAGAATACCTGTCATTTGTCCTCGTCGAGAGGTTTTTCCTTTTCCAGTCGAATCTTGATCAACTTTGATGGTATCCAAAGTTTTTCTTCTCCTGTAGAAACCAATGCAAAACCCCTACCCCAACGTAATACATGTCCTGGTTTCCATGCAGAGGTTAGTACATCTTTGAAGTATACTGGCTGATTGAGTTCAGCAGTTTTTTCCGTGGTCCAGTGTCTTTCTGTAGCTGTTTGTCCTTTTTCATTGGCATTAAGAAAGTTTAGTGTTAATAAAGCATTATGCAACCTATGTTTGGGGGGTTTAGTCTTCCAAGCTTGTTTGTTGAGCATCTCCTTTAAGTGTTCTATTAGATCGCTCAACCACTGCTTGTCCTGTAGGATTGTGTGGTATACCAGTAACATGCTTTATGTTATAATATTTGAAAAATTGTTCCAATTTTGTAGAGACATATGCTGGAGCATTGTCAGTTTTTATTTGTGCAGGTATACCCATAACTGCCATCACCTCTAGCAGGTGTATAATAACAGAATCAGCTTTTTCAGAGTTAAGAGCAGTAGCCCATTGGAACCCTGAGAATGTGTCTATGGTATGATGCACATATTTCAAATTTCCAAACTCTGTAAAGTCAAAGACATCCATCTGTCAAACCTCATTTCTCCGAATGCCCTTAGGATTACAACCTGCCGGCAATGGAGTTTGATTATAAAAGGAACAAGTAGGACAGTTTTTCACTATCTCCTTGGCTTGTTGCCAAGTGATAGAGAAGTCCTTTTTTAAACCTTTGCTATTTACATGATGTTTCTTATGAAATTCTGAGGCTTCTAGCACACTTCCAATTAATAAACGATCAATCTCATCATTGCCTTGTGCTAGTGGGCCAGGCAGACCCGTATGGGATCTGATATGTGTAATATACATAGGATTACTTCTGTTTCTGATAGTTTCCTGTAATTGTAAAAACAGAGAAGTTAATTCTGTATTATCAGGAACAAATTCTGCAGTCTCAATATGTAACACGACTCTCTCTGCATACTGAGAATCAGTAACTATATTAAGAGGTTCTGTAAAATCCTTAAGTACCATGAGAATTGCATATAATTCTGCCTTCTGTACAGATGTATATGGACTTTGAACTACTTTACTTACCTCACCTGCTTTATAACCTGCCTTACCTGATTTGTTGGCATCAGTGTAGAAGGTAAGAACTCCAGAAATGGGAGTTTGTCTTACAATATATGGAAGAATCCAGACTGTCTTTTTTATGAATTTAATTCTGTCCATCTTGGGATAGTTGTTGCTAATTGTTCCCAAAAAGTCAGTAAGAGCTATTTGCCAATATTCATTATCTTTCCATAAGGAGGAAATCTCATCATTAGTTAAGGGTACTATAATTTCTGCTGGATCTTTTCCAGTCAGCTGACGAAGTCTTAATTTACCCTTTAAAATCAAATCAGAAATCTTTTCTATATATGTCTTTAACTTTTTATTCTGTTTATGTGGCAGAAATATCCATTCCAATATAGTGTCTTCCCTCTGCATCAGAATTCCAGAAGGGTATTCTCTGGATGGCAAGATAACCAGAATACAGTCTAAATTAAGGTTTATCCGATCTACATGTGCATTCAATATTCTGTTTTCTACCCATTGTAACTCTTTTTCTGCCTCATCAGATAATATTCTAGGACTGTTTAGGTCCTTATCACCTTTAAGGGCCATTTTTAAATGCTTTAAGTCATGTCCTTCTACACCAATAATTGTCTGTAATTGAGAAATTTCCCCTAATAATTTCTGAAGAGAATTAAGAGTTTGATACCGATCTCTCCTAATTTGTACCTTTTGAGGTCTGATTCTCTGTAAGTCTATCTTGTAACCTAAATAGTTAATAGAATTTCCTCTTTGTATCTTTTCTGGTGCAATCTGTAATCCCCAACGAGGCAGAACTTCCTTCACCATTTCAAACATACGTTCCAAAGTTTCCTTATTAGAATCTGATAAAAGAATATCATCCATGTAATGATAAACAAGAGATTGTGGAAATTTCTTACGAATTACTCCCAAAGGTTGCTGTACAAAGTGTTGACACAAAGTAGGGTTATTTAGCATTACTGTGGCAAAACCCTCCATTGATATCTCCTAACTGGCTGTCAATTATTAAGAGTTGGTACAGTAAATGCAATTTTTTCTCTATCATTTTCCTGTAACAGTATTGTGAAAAAACAGTCTTTTAGATCAATGACTATGATAGGCCATCCTTTAGGTATTAAGGAAGGTAATGGCATTCCAGGTTGCAGAGAGCCCATTGGTTGAATTACCTTATTTATAGCTCTCAGGTCTGTCAGCATTCTCCACTTACCTGACTTCTTTTTGATGACAAATACAGGAGAATTCCAAGGACTGGTAGATTCCTCTATGTGTCCAGCATCTAGCTGTTCCTGTACTAACTTTTCTAAAGCCTCTAGCTTCTCAGAGGTCATAGGCCATTGTCCTACCCAAACTGGTTTATCTGTAAGCCACTTCAATGGCAGGGCCTTTGGCTCCTCTGAAGGTCCATCATTTGTACCTAGTTTCTGTACAGCATGGATGGTTGGTAACCGTTTTCCATAGCGTCTTACCAGATCTTTTCTACTATCTAAAGATTGTACATAATTTGTATCTGACACTGGAGGAATATTAATCTGAGTATTCCAATGTTGTAAGAGATCACGACCCCAGAGATTTATAGCTATATCTGCCACATATGGTTTCAGTATCCCTTTCTGTCCTTCCGGTCCAATGCAGACCACTGAGTTAACAGTCTGTCGAACTCTAGATAGAGTTCCAATTCCTAAAAATTGTACATTTGCCTCTCTAAGAGGCCATTTATGAGGCCAAGACTTTTGAGTAATAATAGTTACATCCGCCCCAGTGTCCACTAAGCCAGAAATAACTTTATTATTAATTTTCACTTTTAACTGAGGCCTTTTATCATTAATAGAAGCTTGCCAAAATATGCGTTTCTCATTTTGTCCATTCACACTTGGTTCTTCATCACTATTCAAACTACCATCTAGAGCAATATCTTTTTTCACAATAGTCAAAGAACTATCTATTGTTGCTGTGAGAGATTGTCTTGCACTGCTATTGGTAATGACCTGACCTTTCTCGATGTGGGGGACTTCTTGAGGCCCCCTTCGGGGTTTCCCGACCTTAAGGGGTTTCCTTGTATGTCCCTGGTCGATCTACATTCATTGGTCCAGTGTCTGCCCTTACCACATCTTCTACACAATCCAGAAGGCAGTGGCCTTCCATATGAGGCATTGTTAGAATTCATTTGTCTACAATTTCTCTTAGTATGTCCCATTTTACCACAGTTGAAACATCTAGGTTCCTGGCACCTTTGTGGTCTCCAGGGGAAGGCTCTTCCTCCCCAAGGTTCTGGTTCATAGTAGCAGTAACCTCTAGCCTCTTGGTACCTATGTTGACCTCTGTAAGGTGCTTCTCCTTGCCAAGCCCTTACATCCTCACCTCTAGAACTTTTAATTTCCTGTTGCCATTTTAAACCTTTGGAGATGGCTTCTCCTACCCAAGCTCCAGTATCTTGCACATTATAGTCAATGTTGGCTGCATACAAAACCCATTCTTCTAACGGAGCTGATCTGATCTTTAAAGGCAAAAGTATTCTTTTGCATATAGGGTTTGCATTTTCATAAGCTATTGTATATATAATTGATTGTCTTGTTTCTGGATCTGTTACCTGTAATTCTACTGCCCTAGTTAACCTTTGTAAGAAGTCCTGGAACTGTTCTGTAGGTCCCTGTTCTATTCTGGTATAAGCTTCTAGGCGTTCTCCTGGCTCACGAACCTTATCCCAGGCATTTAATGCTGCTTTCCTGCAAAGAGACAGTATATTGTCATCATATTCAGCCTGAACCTGTGGGTCAGCATAAATACCCTGACCAAGAAGCTTATCTAGAGGGGCTTCAAAACCTTCCTTTATGCCCTGACGTTCAAGGAGCTTTGCCTCTTCCCTTACCAATGCCTTCCACTGGATTTGGCATGAATTCTCAAGTACAGCTGTTACCAATAGTTCCCAATCTGTGGGTGTCACCCTGTTAAAGGTTGCCCATGAATGTAATAGCTGTTTTACGTATGGGCTATGGAGACCATATGAGACAACTGATTCTTTAATATTCTTAAGATCCTTCGGCTGTATAGGTTGCCATTCATAAACCATTCGTCCATGAGGGTGTTTCTTAGAAGCTGGCTTTTCTACCATGGTAGCTGGGTACACTAATGGTGTACGAGTAACAACCTTAGAAGAATAGTCACGATACCTGGGTGGAGTAGGTGCCTGGGATTGGAGTGATTCTGCTTCTGAGGCATCCCACTGATCTTTAAGCCTAGCAATGATATCCTTTTGAAAAGTTTCAATCTCCTTAATCATAAAAGATTCCAAGCACGTTAGTGAATCTGTAAATTGCTCTAACTGCTCATCTACACGTTTTTCTAGGTCTTTCATACGATCATCCTTAGACAGCATCTGGATGGCATGGAAACTGCCTTCTAGGTATTGGAGTCTAGATTCCAGGTCATGATTTGCTGATTTTGAGTCCTCAGCAATCGACCGTATGGACCTATGTAATCTGTCAGCCCTGTACTGTAAATTATCTTCCAAACATTCAAATCTAGACTCAAATTTCTGATCTGCTACCTTGGATGCTTCAATGAATGATTGAATGGCATTGTCCAATTCTTCAACCCTATGCTGGGTATTTTGCACCGTTGCATCTAGTTGATGAGTAACATTGTCTATCTGAGTTTCTAGCTGGCTACAGATATTCTTTAGCTGGTCAGGGTCTTCTGACAGCCTAGCCTCTAAGGCCTCAGACATGGAGGATATCTCTGTGTTTATCTTATCATAAATACGCTGTATCTCATCAGACAGCTCTGTCTTTAGCGTATTGGACACAGAGCCAAGCTTATCATCCAATTTCTGTTCCACTTGCTGCACAATTGTGGTCTGACCTAATCTGATTACCAAAACCTCATTGCGTAAAGCTGTTATTTCCTGCAAGCAGGTGGTGAGGTTATTTCTGTCCCTGTTCCTGAGTCCTCTGGCCAGTAATACTATTTGTACCAGCAAGCTAACTGCCATGACAGCATATAGGCCAATAATTGGCAAATTAGCATCCTCCTCAAACAGTGAATTCACATAATAAGCAAAAACATTACCAATTTTAGCAAATGATAAATATTCTGCCATGATTTTACCTGATTTCTACTACAGATGCAGTAAATATATTTGACCAGCAGGTAGCACAGGCCTTCAGTTATTCTGAGGCGATTGGCAGCAGTCGGTCTGCAGTGGAGAGAGGTCACAAAAGCTCCTGTGCTTATCTTAGAGAGTATACGGCTTTTCAGCTCTGGCTTTCCCGTTCAGTGGCAAGGGGAAGCCTCTGCTGAAAGTCGAAATTACTCACCTCTAGGCAGCTAGAAACTGGGAGGATGGCTCTGAGCAGCTCAGCTGCCTTGGGTCAGCTGCTAGCCGGGAACGCCTGTGGAGAGAGGGTGCTTTCCGGGCCTAGGCGGCGGGCCCGATGGAACCCACAGCCTGTCCCAAATGGGGTGTGGGTTTCCAATATCCCGCTTCTGACACCAGATATAGTAGGAAATTACCAATACGGAGTCAGGTAGAAATATAAGGGTATTTAATAGGGAAAAGCCTTACTTACAGAGCGAACCAGCCAGCCGGTGGTAGTCTGTACAGCAAGAAGCAAAGAGAAACCGAAACCGAAATGCAGTCCCCCTACTCACTCTGACCACACCCTCATAAGCCCTCAGGTACTCCTGTAGCCAGCCCCTAAGAAGGCATGGCTACAGCTTCCCCTACATAATCCGGTCAGGCAAAATGCACTTGTCATGGTTATACTTGCTTCCCAAATAGACCACCCCTGGAATTAACTGAAAAATCCTAAAATGGATGGCATAACTGTGGGGAAAGTTTTGCATGAGTTAGAGTAGGAGATCCATTTGAAATACTGAATTTGAAGGTAGAAAACACAAGCATAAGAACAGAAGTACCAGGCCTGAACACACACACCTTTAATCCAGATCTTAGACTAGGAGACACACCCTAAATTGGGATACACCTTCTTCTGGAGGCATATAAAAGACATGCAAGAAGCAAGTTGCAGCACTCTGACGGCTTGCACTAACCTTTCAGCAAGTCCATCACTTCACTGCCATTACAGAATGCTTATTTGAATTTCAGCATCTACTGAAGAGCACCAGACACATACAATCTCCTGGACTGAGTAAGTACTGGATTCTTATACTTTTCCTTCACAGCTGACGTTGTGGGATTGACAGGAATGCAGCCCTAAGTAATTCTAGTGAATTTCCTTTCTTCACACAGAGAGGTCCATTCGATATATTCTGTTGCTCTAGAGAACCCTAGTAAAACACTTTTGGATACAAGTGTATAAGATGTTCCATATGATTCAACATTTGAGTAAAATTGTCAAAATAGTTACCTGTTGACCTAAGATTCAATCTAGAAAAGAAATCCAAGTGATGTAACTTTCCATAATAGCCAAACTATCTTCTATGAAACCAATTTTGAAATCTTGATAGAAAGTTTCAGAGAGATATCCAAGTTTCCAGCCCAAAGAAGTGGGAACAGAGGGGAAAACAGAAATAAAAGACTAAACACTATCAGTGGTAGTACAGATATAGCTTACAATTTCTGAAGCCACTGGAGATCAAAATAGGAAAGCACCCATATTAGTTACCCAGAGAAGCCACACAGACACCTTTCTTCTGAGGACTCAGGAGACAAAGGCAGATGGTACTCTTTGTGTTCAAGTACCCACAGTGCTACATGAGATTAAACTAAATTAAAGGAGTAACAGAGCTTATGCCCATTATCCCAGCACTAGAGTGTATAAAATTAGGAGTAGGGTCTTCAGTAGTCAGTCCTATGGTTATCTCCAGTTAAGTTGAGGAGAGGCAGCAGTGTGATGTTTATTAAGAGCTCATGGAGCCTGATGAGGAGGCAAGAGGTAGTGGCTTGGCTGCTTTGCCTTGCTGATCTTCAGCTTGAAGCTTGAACCCCAATATGAGTCTCTCAGGATTTGTTTTCCTTTTACAGATCTCTGCAATTGTGACACCAGGTTGAAGAAGAAAAAGTCCTATTTCTTCATTTTGGATCCAGATTAACTTTCAAACCACCACAGTAGATATGACAGAAGACGGTGCAGCCGAAAGATGGGGCTACACAGAGATCAGTGTGCAGAAATTTTCCTACAGTTGGACCATAAGCAACTTCAGATTCCTACTTCAGGAAGTAGGGGAAGCCATTAAAAGTCCAACCTTCTCATCTGGATCCAGTGTCAACGACAAATGGTGTTTGAAAGTACGGACAAACGGGATCGACGAAGACAGCAAAGATTACTTGTCAGTTCACCTAACATTGCTCAGCTGCCCTAGGAGCCCAGTGTGGGCAAGGTTCCAGTTTTCGATCGCGAGTGTCGACGGAGAGAAAACCCAAGGTATGATAAGCCCAAGATTCTTCAAGTTCACGCCAAATCAACACTGGGGATTCACAAAGTTCATCCATCGAGATCTGCTCTTGAGTCTGGAGTCTTGGCTTCTCCCAGACAATGAACTCACTGTCTTATGCGATGTGGACCTGGCAGTCCAAGACTCCTTCATCAACTCCGAGGAGAGCACGGTCCCTGTATCCAGGTTCCCATGAGCACGATGGCAGATGAGCTAGGACAGCTGTGGGAGAATTCTGTCTTCACAGATTGCAGCCTACTGGTAGCTGGCAAGGAATTCAGAGCTCACAAGGCCATCTTAGCAGATTGCTCTACAGTTTTCAGAGCTATGTTTGAACATGACATGGAGGAGAGCAGAACAAACAGCGTTGAGATCCTTGATCTGGAGCCGCATGTTTTCAAGGCAATGATGGAATTCATTTACACCGGGAAGGCACCAGACCTCCACGACATTGCAGATGCTGTTCTGGCAGCTGCTGACAAGTATGGCCTGGAGCTTTTGAAGGTCATATGTGAGGATGCCCTCTGCAGGGACCTCTCTGTGGAGAATGCAGCCCACACACTCATCCTAGCTGACCTCCACAGTACAGGGCAGCTGAAAACCAAGGCACTGGATTTCATTACATCTCATGCATCTGAAGTTTCTGAGACCTCAAGCTGGAAGAAAATGGTTGGCTCCCATCCCCACTTGTTGGCTGAAGCATTCAGCTCCTTGTCATCTGCTCATAGCTCTTTACTGGAGCCAGTTCCCAAATGCTTCAAGAAATCATAGGACCCTCTCAGCTGTGACCTACATGTGTATTCCAGAAGCAGCAGCCAGCCACGTTACCAAGGCCACTTGGGTAGACTACAGTACATCAGTAGTGTATACAGGCTATCTGGGGAAAGACACCATGGGGGCTCAGCCCTTTAATGTGCCTCTAAATGAGTTGAATCATGGGGATCAATGGATTCCCAGATACTATCCCCAGTTACTGGACTGGTTTGCTTATTATCCAATGAGTTGGATACTGGGTTTCCATTCAGTTGCTTGCCACAAGCACTTCTCTGCAGGGATTCTTTGGAGGAACATGTCTGGACAAGACTGAGCAGATTATATGATGAAGGATTGAGAGCCAAGGATGAAACAGACATGCATGTTTGCTTACAAGAGACAGAGAAGAGAAAGGAGACAGTTTTTTTGCAAACTCAGTGTGTGGGTACTGGAGGGTTGACTCAGTTGGCCAAAGCAATTGTTGCTCCTAAAGAGGAACAGTTCTTGAGTTCAACTATCTGCATCCATGGGTGAATTCTCAAACATCTGTAACTGGAGTTCCGGAGGATTGAAGTCCTCCTCTTGTGTCTATGGCTGTATCCTTCTCTGTTAACCAAAAGCAAAATGAAGTGAATAAAAATTTCACATTCAGTTTGTAGATTCCATGGTGTTTCTGTTTGAAGTATCCAATTGTGTCCATCGAGCTCTGTTTGGTTGTGGAATTTTAGACAGAATTCTCAGGGCCACTCTATTCTCAAGAGCTTTTCTGTTAGCTTGTGCTTTTTATAGGTGAGTAAATACTATTAATATTGAGGGATATTAATGAACATTGATTGTTCATTCTATTTTGCTTTGGATTTGTTGTTGGTTTGGAATTGTGTGTGGATTTCTACCCCATTTATCTTTTGGCTGTTGGTAAGCTGGGATTATCTCTTGCCTGTGTTTTTCTGGTTGTAGTTAACTGCCTTGGGTTGGAGTTTTCCTTCCAAAACATTCTTTTGGACTACATTAGTGGGTATGTATTGTTTAAATCTGGTTATATCATGGAATATCTTGTTTTCTGCATCTGTATTTGTTGAAAATTCTGCTGGGTACAATTATCTGGGTTGGTATCCGGGGTCTCTTAGTGTTGGTAGAATATCTATAAGGGCCTACTGACTTTCAGTGTTTCCATGGAAAAGTCAAGTATAATTCTAATAGGTTTACCTTTATATGTTACTTGATGTTTTTCCTTATTTGCTATTTATATTGTTTCTATGTTCTGTGTGTTTGGAGTTTTAATTATTATGTGGCAATGGAACTTTTGTTTTCACTGTTTTTGGTGTGCTGTAGAGTTCCTGTACTTTCATTGGCATGTCTTTCTTTAGGTTGGGAAAGTTTTCTTCTATGATATAGTTGAATGTGTTTTCTGCATTTTGAGTTGGGTCTTTTCACTTTCTTCTATCCCTATTATTTTTAGGTTTGGCCTTTTCAAGTTGTCCCATATTTCCTGGATATTTTGTGTTAGCGATTGTTGCCTAAGCATTTTCTTTGATCCATGAGTCTATTTTTCTTAGTGTATCTTCAATGCCTGAGATTCTCTCTTCCATGTGTTTTATTCTGTGGTTATACTTTCATCTATAGTTCATCTATTTTACCACAGCCTTTGTTTTGCTTATTGTCTGCATTAAATTTTTCATGTTTGGACTATGTCCTTCATATGTTTGATTATTTTTCTTGGCTTTCTTTAAGAGAATTCTTGGTTTCTTGTATTTATGGTTTGTTTTTTTCTTCAATTTCATTAAGGAATTTTCCCATATTCTCTATGAGGGCTTCTATCATTTTCATGAAGTTGTTTTTACGGCCATTCTCTTCTGCTTCATCTGTGTTTGGATATTCACATCTTGTTAGTGTGGAGTCCCTAGACTCTGGTGCTGTCATATAGCTTTTTCTGTTGTTGAATGTGTTTTTATATTGTCTTCTTCCCATCCCCTCTTCTATTGGGTGAAGATTGGGTCTAAGCCTCTCCTTGTGGATAAGGGACCAAGGTTTCCTTCCAGTGGGTGCAAACATGTCCAATACTCTGATGTTTTATGAGCAAATTGGGAGCATGGGAGGAAGTGGGAGGGATCTAGGAGAATGAGAAGGAGAGAAGAGGTTGGTGAGTAGGACATGAAGGAGCAGAAAATTGAGTTGGGGGAAGAATAGAAGAAAACAAAAAAGGAGATACCATAATAGAGGGAGACATTTTAGGGTTACAGAGAAATCAGGCATTAGCGAAACTTTGGGAGATATATATGTATATTCTTGTGCTCAGAGTCAGTTAGACATGCAGATGTGCGGCTATTTCTCTACACCTGAGCTACATTGTCATCTCCCTGTCTTTCTCTCTTCTTTCTTCATTCTTCCTTGGCTTCCCATAGAAACCCAGAACCATAAAGAAGCCATCCCATCTCACTGTGTTTCTGTGACAAATGTTCAAAATGTTAGAGTGTTCCATATATGGATGACAGTTATAAACTTTCAATATAATTTGTAAAAGACCAAAGTTTAACTCTAGTGATGTGACTAAAATTCATGAACCTTTCTTAGTCTGTGATTAAAATTCATGAGTCCGTTGTCTTAATTTGTTCTCCATTTCTGTGATGAAACACCATTTCCAAAAGCTACTTTAAAAAAAAAAAGCATTGTTTCATGTTCCTGCTTATCGTGCATCACAAGAGGAATTTATGGCAGGAACACAAGCAAGTCAGGCGTTTACGACCAGACACTGAATAGTGCTTCTTACTAGTTTCTTTATTATATACCCTAGGAGTACCTAACAAAGGGTGGCTCTGCCCCAAAGAGACTGTGGTCTTCTATATCTATTATAAGTCAAGAGACTGCCTTAGTAAAGGATATGGTTAATAAGACAAAAGGGCAGGCTACAGATTGGGAAAAGTTCTTCACCAACCCCACATCTGACAGAGGACTGATCTCCAAAACATATAAAGATCTCAAGGAGATAGACACCAAAATACCCAATAATCGAATTAAAAATGTGGTACATATCTAAACAGAGAATTCTCAACAGAAGAAACTCAAATGGCCATTTAATGAATTGCTCAGTATCCTTAGTCAGCAGGGAAATGCAAATCAAAATGACTGAGATATTATCTCTCATCTATCTGAGTGACTATGATACAAAAAAAAAAAAAACCCTGAGGTGAGCTTTTGCTGGAGAGGATGTGGAGTAAGGGGAACACTCTTCCTTTATTGGAGAAAGTGCAAACTTGTACAGCCATTTTGAACTTCAATAAGGAGGTTTCTCAGAAAACTGGGAATCAATCTACCTCAAACATAACAATACCACTATTGGGCATATGACTAAAGGATGCACAATTATGTCAAAAGATATTTGCTCAACTATGTTTATAGCAGCATTATTAGTAATAGCCAGAATCTGGAAACAACCTATATGCTGTTCATCTGAAGAATGGACAAGGGAATGTGATACTTTTTACACATTAGTGTATTACTCAGCCGTAAAACACAATGACCTTACGAGATTTGCAAGAAATTGGACAGAAGTAGAAAAAAAAAGATCCTGAGTGAGGTAAGCCACACCCAGAAAGACAAGCACTGTATGTATTCACTCATCAGTGGGTATTAGATGTAAAGGAAAGGATAACCAGACTGCAGTCTACAACCCTTGAGAAGCCAGGTAAAATGTGGACACTAAGAGCGACACACATGGAGGGCCCCAGGAAGGGAAAATAGTTAACATCTCCTGGGTAAAATTGGAGGGTGTATATGGGAGGCAATGGTAGATGGAAATATGAGGGACCAAGAAGACCAAGATGGTGGAGGAATAGAGGGGTGAGCAATGAAAGAGATATCTTGATAGAGGGAGGCATTATGGGGTTAGAGAGAAACCTGGTGCTATGACTCCCAAATGCTGGGACTAAAGGTGTGCACAGCTACCACCTGGCTAATTCTGATCCTGAAGCCAGAAGACACACATTTATTTGGGCCACGCCTTCTTCTGAAAGCATATAAAGGACACGGAAGAAGGTAGCTGTCATTCTCTTCTTTTTTTGCCCTCAATATGCAGCAAGCCAATTCCTTCACTGGAATAGAGAAACTTCTTCAGGATTCCTTCAGGTACTGTAGACCAGGTGATAGGTCAAATCTCCTTGACTGATTAAGTACTGAATTCTTGAATGTTTACTTCACAGCTACACATTGTGGGATTAGCAGGACCACAGCCATAAGTCATTCTAATGAGTCTCCTTTCTTCATATATAGATTCAATTGATGTGTTATGTTACTCTAAAGAAACCTAGTACATTTTTATATGAGTGTATAAACGGTCCCAAATGATTCAACAGTTGTGTGCAATTGTCAAAAACCAGTTCCCAATTGACCTAATATTCAATCTAGAAAAAAATGGAATGATGTAACTGTCCCTAACAGCCTAGACTGTCTTCTTTGAAACTAATGCTGAAATATTAGATAGAGATTTTAGAGAGTCTCCTAGAAGCGAGATCAGAGGGGATAACAGAAACTAAATACCGAAAATGTGTCTGATTGTGTCCCGCAGGGAAAAGAGAAAACAAATCCTAGTTCTTCATTTTGGATCCGGTCCAACATCCAGGCAGTCAAAACTTCCAGAGAGTCTCCTACAGGTGGGCCATCAGCCACTTCCTTTTTTCCCCTGGAGGATATTCAGGAAGCCAATAAAAGTCCAACTTTCTCATCAGGAGTCAATCACAAACTGAAATGGTATTTGAGAGTACACCAGAAGGGGTTGACAAAGAAAGCACAGGTTACCTGTCAGTTTACTTAGTGTTGCTCAGTTCTCCAGAGAGTTATGTCTGGGCAAATTTCCAGTTTTGGATCATAAGCACCTAAGAGAGAAAACCCAAAGTGTGATGCACCCAAGTGTCTTTAGGTCCTTTCCAGACTAACAGTGGGTATTCAGAAAAGTTCATCCTTCCAGATTTCCTCTTTTCCTATGCACATATGCTTCATCCAGGTGATGAGCTTATCCTCCTCCACAAGGTGAACTTGGTCCTGCATTTTGGACTGAAAATGTCACCCAAGATCAAGGTTCCAATGTACATGCGGGCGATGAGCTAGCAGTGCTGTGGGTGAATTCCCTCTTCACAGACTGCTGCCCCATCATAGCTGGCCAGGAATTCTGAGCCCACCATGCCTTCTTAGCACCTCATTCTCTAGTTTTTAGAGCCATGTTTGAACATGATAATGAGGAGAAAATAAAGAACTGAGTTGAGATTCATGACCTGGAACCGCAATGCTTCATGGCAATGATGGGCTTTTTTTATACCGGGAAGGCACCAGACCTCCAAGCATGGCAGATGCTGTGCTGGCAGCTGCTGACAGGTATGGCTTGGATCGTTTGAGGTCATGTGTGAGGATGCCCTCTGCAGGGTCCATTCATTGCAGTGCAGATTAGCTTAAAGCACAGTTACTGGATATTATTACAGGTCATGCTTCTGAGGTCTCTGAGACCTCATAGTGTAAATTAACAGGTGGTTGACATTCACACCTGCTAGAAGAACCATATGGCTCCCTGGCATCTTCAGCTGTCTTGCCGGTGAACATGTAATGGTGGCCATACCCCTTTGGAAGTGACTTCAGGCAGGTCCTCCTTCTTTCCTAGCTTCTCTGGAGGTGTGGATTGTTTGCTGGTAATCCTTTTCTCTATGTCTATAGAGAACCATATATGAGTGAGTATATACCAGGTTTGTCTTTCTGTGGCTGGGTTACATCACTCAGGATGGTTCCTTCTAGTTCCATCCATTTGCCTGCAAATTTCAAGATGTCATTTCATTTTCCCCATCAGTAGTATGCCTTTTTGTTAATGTACCACATTTTCTTTATCCATTCTTGGTTGGGGGGCAATCAGGTTTCCTCCATGTTCTGGTTATTACAAATAATGCTGTGATGAACATATATTGAATCTTATGTCAATAAGTAATTTTAACAATTATACACAACAGTTTAAATTTGGAATACTTTATACACTCACATCAAAATTTTTGTACAATATATGATGTACATATTTTAAATTTCCAAATTCTGCAAAGTGAAAGATAGCCATCTGACAAACCTCATTTCTCTGAATGCCTGTAGGATTACAGCTTGTTGGCAATGGAGGTTGATTATAGAAGGAACAGTTTGGATAGTTTTTTACTATCCCCTGGACAAATCATTTTTTAAACCTTTGTTATTGACGTGGTGTTTCTTATGAAATTCTGAGGTGTCTAGCATGCTTCCGACTAATAAACAATCAATCTCATCATTGCTTTGTGATAGTCTGATAAACTTGTTAGTGATCTGATGTGTGTTGTATATTTCAGATTGGTGCTGTTCCTGATTGTTTCTTGTACTTGTCTAGACAGTGAAGTTAATTCTGTATCTTCAGGAATGAATTCAGCAGTCTTGATGTGTAAAAACATTGTGTCTGCATATTGAAAATCAGTAACGATATTGAGAGACTCTGCAAAGTCCATAAGTACCACAAGAATACCATATAATAATTCCGCCTTCTGTACAGAGTTATACAGACTTTGAACTACTTTACTTATCTCTCTTTCTTTATATCCTGATTTACCTGATTTGTTCACATGAGTGTAGTTTTTCTTACAATAGTTGGAAGAATCCAGATTGTCTTTTTGTATGAATTTATTTCTGTCAGTTTGGGGAAAATTGTTGCTAATTGTTCCCAAAAAGTTAGTATAGGGTGTATTCCAGCGTTCATTGTCCTTTCCTAAGGAGGATATTTCCTCATTTTTAAAGAACTATGATTTCTGCTGGATCTATTCCATCAGTGTATGCAGTCTTAACTTGCCTTTTAGAATCAAATCAGAAATCTTTACCATGTAGGTCTTTAGCTTATTATTCTGTTTACGTGGCAGAAAATTCATTCCAATATAATATCTTCCCACTGCATCTGAATCCCTGAAGTGTATTCTCAGGATGGTAAAATAACAAGAATGCAGTATAAATTAGGGTCCACAATTGATTACATGTGCGTTCAGTATTCTGTTTTTCACCCATTGTAATTGTTTTTCCACTTGAGCTGATAATATTTGTGGATTGTTTAACTCGTTGTCCTTTTTGAAGGCCGTTTTTAAGTGCTTTAAGTCATGTCCTTCTCCACCAATTATTGTTTGTAGTTGAGAAATTTCCCCTGGAAATTTCAGCCGGTCATTAAGATTTTGGGTTATAATAGTCACATCCACCCCAGTGTCCACCAAACCAGAAATATCTTTATTTTTATTTTTACTTTCAACTGAGACCTCTGATCCTTTAGAGAAGTTTGCCAAAATATGTGTTTTTTGTCTCCTCCATTCACATTTGATTCCTCATCCCTAGCCAAACTACCATCTAGAGTGCTGTCATTCTTTACAATATGCAATGTACTATCTATTTGTCCTGTGAGAGATTATCCTCCACAGTGACTGGGAATGACCAGACCTTTCTCATTGTGGGGAACCTCCAGAGACCCCTCAAGGAGTTTCCCAATTGTAACCGGTTTCCTTGTGTATCTGCATTCATTGGTCCAGTGTCTGCCCTTACCACATCTCCTATATAATCCAAGAGGTGGAGGCCTTCTATAAGAGATATTGTTGGAATTTCCTTGCCTACAATTTCTTCTAATATGTCCTATTCTGCCCAAGTTAAAACACCTATTATCCTGATGCCTTCTTGACTCTCCGGGAATTGCTCTTCTTACCAAAGTTCCTGTTTCACTATAGTTACTGGCCTTTTGGTGGCTTGTTAGATATTTAGTGTTTGCTTCTCCTTAGCAAGCTTTTGAGTCTTGGACATTAGACTGGAGATTAGCTGTACTCAAGACCCACTCTTCCTGTGATACTGATCTGAACTTTAAAGGCAAAAGTATTCTTTTGCATAGTGGATTTGCATATTCATAGACTAGACATTGTCTGGGTGTTTTTTTAGATTCTAAATTTGCTGCTTGCAAATATTCTTTATAAAAAGGATTAGTCTTCATAAAAAGTCAGTGAACTGTTTCTCTGTGGTGTCTTAGTATAAGTATTCTACTATTTTCCTGGTTCATGAACCTTGTCCCAGTCATTTAAGGCTGCTGTCCTGCATAAGGACAATATGTGGTTATCATATCCACCATGAACCTGTGGGTCAGCATATAGACCCTCACCTAAAATCTTACCTTGGGGAGCTACATAACCTTTCTTTAGGCTTGCAACTCCAGGGCTTTTGCTTCCTCTATCCATAAATGCCTCCACTGTATTTGAGACAAATTTTCAAGCAGAACTGGTAATGTACATCCCAATCTATCCACATTACTCTATTAGAAGTAGCCCACAAATTTAATATTTCTTAGACTTTAAGGCTATGGAGACTATATGAGACAACAGATCCCTTGAAAGATTTTAGTTCATAGAGAGACATGGCCATTTGATATTATTTGATGACAGTTATTTGTCATAGTCACTGGGAAGACCAGTGATATATGCATAACATACTTAGGCAGGTTTTCCTGTTTTTGATTGGAACAGGTGCATCAGATTGGGAGGAATCCATTTCAGAGTCATCCAAGGCAACAGCTTGGCTTCCACTGTTTCATGGACAGTTTAAATCTGGTGAATCATATAAGATTCTGAGAATTTTATAGAATCATTATTTTGTCTTGTTTCTTCATTTATGTATGCTTCTAAACCTTTAATATTCTTATCCTTAGATAGTATCTGAATGGCATGTAAATTGCCATCTAAATATGCAATCCTAGACTCCAACATCTTGCCTGTGGCAGTACATTCATGAGATATGGAGCAAATTGTCTGTGCCATATTGTTAATCCTGTCCTGGTTCTTAGCTCTCTTTCCATTTAAGGCATCAGAACAAAATTTGAGTTCTGTTTGGCCATGAGTTTGTTCTCCCTGTGTTAGTAATGCAGCATGGCCAGACTTAATATCCTCAACTTCTTTATATGAACATTTCATGTCTTGCATTTCAGAGATCATGTTTTCCTGGATGGCTTTTATATCTTGCATCCAACTTTCTAAGCTGCCCAAAATTGATACAGGTTCTTATTTCTTTTCCAAGTGTCTCAGTCCTCTGGTTAGAGATATCACATTAGGTATTAAGGTTACTGCTAATATAGAATATAGGTACCCCTTAATCAGGGTTTCTCCCTACAGGATGCAGTCCTGCTGATCCCAAAAGGGCTAGTTGTTAAGGGAAAGTCCAATAATCCAGCGCTTACTCAGTCCAGAAGTGTCTCCTGTTCTACAGTATGTGCTGGAATTATAACAAGTATTCTGTAATGCCACTGAAAGAATTGGGTTGTGGCAAGGTGATGGCAAGCAGGCAGGGTGCAACTGCTTCCTTTCTCCATGTCCTTTTCTATGCTTCCAGCAGAAGGTGTGTCCAATTGAGGGTGTGTCTCCCAGCCTCAAGATCTGGATTAAAGTTGTGGTGTCTTTGGTCCTCAAGATCCAGGGTAAATGTTTGTGTCTTCCTACCTCAAGATTTTCTGTTTCAAGTTGACCTGCCTAATTGATCTCATGCAAAACATATGGAAGAGTTGCTCACTCCATTTTAGCATTTAATTAATTCCGAATGTGTTTTAGTTGGCAACCAAGGGTAACCATTACAAGTGCTGTTTGTTTGCTGGAGAAAATCTTCCATAAATAAACGGATGGTGTTCTTTCCTACACAGTTGTTACTTTCTCCTCTCATATTGTTATAAGAATTCCTCCAAGACTGTTGGCAGTGTTCCAAGCTTTTAATCCAATCACTTGGAGGCACAGGCAGGCAGATCTCTGTGAAATCAAGGCTACTCAGGTCTATAGAGGTAACAGCAGGACATCCAGAGCTGTTACACAGAAAGATCTTGTCTTGAAAAAAATTCCTCTTATTAACTTGGATAAGGAAGAGATGCTTTTTGACCCTCAGGGGTCTCAGTGTTCAAAATATGGGGGTGAGGGTGGAATAATTCCTATAGGGTGGCAGGAAGCAGAGCCAGGCTGGACACTCTTTTAATAGCTACTTTTTCCTGCCATATATACTAGAATCAGAGTCCCAGAGATGACTCCGCCATATTTCATTGATGGTCTTTCCCCTCCTTCTTGGTTATTCCTCCTTTGAAACACTGTTCCTTAAGAGTATGCGATGAGAAGTTCCTAAATACATCTATTCTATCATGCTGACTGCCAAATTCAGCTTCTCATTACGTCATAATTTTAATCCTTCACTTTTGGGTTCTGTCCTTTAACTTTGAACTTCTAGGCTTACTGTGCTAGGTTTACAAGCGAGACAGTATTCTGGCTTTGAAAGGACACAGAATATATTCAAGAGTTTCTGAAGAATGGAATTTGAGATGGTTTCCCTTCCAATGTGTTCTGTAAATGCTCCCTACTTCTGTCAACTCTCTCCAGGGCATGGTGTCTGGAGAGACACAGTAGGCCTAAAGCACAGGAAAATAACTATGGTGATTCAATCCACTCAGTAATTCCCAGCCTAGGTCTCCTGAAAGTCTGCCCCGAAGCTGCTCCTTCCTCTATACAGGATAAATCAATCAATTGATTTTGATCCCTGAATTTTTGCTTTTTCACTTTGCAATCTATTATAGTTGGCTATCTAGTAATATGAATGACTCTGCTATATGTGGGTTTACAGTCAGGGTGACAGATACTCATTCCCTCAAGTGTGTCATTTGACATGAAGGTAGACACTGCATGGCCACTCATTTGCAAAATAAGTGCTTTACATTGCCAGCCAAGAGCTCCCATAAGCATGGTCCTGGAGAGGAGAGCAGCTTCTCATGGGGAAATTAAGAACCTCCACTGAGGCTGCAGTACAGGAAATGTTCATAGGTTCAGTCACTGCAGTTATGGGACAAGAGGAGCTGTAATTTCAGGTATGTGGGTCTCTTTGGCCTGGAACACCCAAAGGTTTCAGGCCACCAACAAGGGGATGCACAAGTCTTAATCAACACAAGTGTCTTCATCACCAGAAAAACCCTTTGGTCATTACAGGGAAAGAAACTGACTGAAACACATAGAAAGACATACAAACACACACAAATGCAAACACACATGCAAGAGATAGAAGAGACAGAGATATACACAGAGAGACAGACAGACACACAGAAATACAGAGAGTGGGATCAAGAGAAGTGTCTTTATTCTCCCTGAGGTTTTCTTCAATCTCTTTCTGCCTGGAACCACTCAGTGTACAGCCCAGGCCAGATGACTCATGATTCCATTCCCACAGGCTCTGAAGAGCTAGGGTCCATAGGGTGTACCACATATACTTCATACACTTACAAGTATTTTTTACTATCTCTTCTTCCCACCTGTTCCAACCCTCTTACTATTGTCTATTTTATGATTTAAAAATTCAAGTATTTATATCCGGTCCTCAGAAGGTTGAGGTAGGCAGATTACTATGTTTTTGAGCCAACGTTGTTGATAAAGTGAGTCCAAAGACAGCCAAGGCTGTGTAAGTACATACCATTTCAAAAACAGTAAATAAGAGAATGCAAATCAGGAGGAAAGTTATTTTTCATTATGTGTGTAGGGGTTAACACATTCAGTTTAAAATAGCCTTGAGACAGACTTGGGAGGATTGCTTATGTACAGGAAGGTTATTGTAAACACAAATTCACTCTAAATGTGTCAAAAATAAGTATGTTTTCTCTTAGTATGTAATGAATGTGATATTCTAAGCATCCCTTGCTGACCTAGGCCTGCATTGGGAAACTGAGGTGGCAGAAATCTACTGAGTTTGATAGCTGTGTCTTTGCATACTAAATGAGATTCCCCCTACAAAACAAAGACAATCTCATTGAACCCCTAACCCAATGTCAACTCCTTCAAATATGAACCTGTTCCCCAAAGGAGAGATTCTGAAGCAGGAAACACTGGTGTCCTGCTGTAAATTATATTCAGGACATAAAAGCAATCTGCAGTGGCTGCCTGGAATACTCAGCGGGTTTAAGTGGATCAAAGAAAGTACTTATTTGAGATGAGGCTGATTTTCTTGAGGGGCTTAATCTCTAAAAACTAAAACAAACAAAACATAAATAAAAGAAAAATCAAGACTTCAGTTTTGCACAATTTTTAAACATAGTTGAGCAGAGACATGCTCATCAAGAAGGATATGTAAGTAATGAATAATGTGTAATAATTAATAAAAATCAGGGCTGATGTAAATTTTCCTTCCATCCTCTAGATCCAGATTAAGGGTGTGTGTATTCTTCCCTCAAAAGTAACCGTTTCAAATGGATCTGTCTACTTCAACTTAAGCAATAATTTCTCACAGGTTTGGTCTACATTTTTGAGTATTGTTAATTCCAGGTATTGAGGGTTGAGAATCAAGAATAGTTATCTCAAGTGTGTTTACATTGAGTGCAGCTATAAACAGCATTAGGGAAGAAGGGTTTTCCTGAGTATGTCAGAGGTCTTAGTTTTCACAGAATAGACATTAGATAAAGAACCCATAAATTGTGAGAGTGAAGCAGAGCCAGGAAGTCCTTTTGGTGGCTCTCCTCTTTCTTACCCTATATACTATCAGGAAGCACATTGCCCGGATGACTCCAACAAACTGTAGTGGTGGTCTTTTCCCTGCCTCTCAGATGATCATGCCTAGAAAAAGTATTTCTGCCCAATCTATGAGAGTGGTTAATGAATATTCTAAATCCTTCTCCTGTTACTCACTTACATTGAGTCTCAGTAGGTCATATACTCCCTCGTCCACTGGTACTTTCAACCACAGAACTGACATGCTTATTCTTCTGGTCCCTAAAGTGAGATATTATTCTAGTTTCCTTGAAATGCAGACTATATTCAACAGAAACCATAGAGGGAGGGGATTTAAATGGATTTTCTTCGGTAGAGCGTTGATCAAAATTCTCTGTACACATCAAGTCTCCCCAGTTATCTTATCTTGGAGAGTACTTGTAAGCCAAGATTACAAGGAAATAGGTTCATAGATGGAATCAGCACAGCCATTCCCAGTCTGACTCTTTGTAAATCTGGCTACAACACTACTTATCTGTCAGTAGAAGATAATTCAATCAATTGGTTTTGATTGTTTATTTTTACTTTATTTTAACTTTGGTAGAATGATAGCAGGTGGTAATTTAATAACATAGGTGATTTTTCACTAGGTGGATTCGGAGTCAGGGTAATAGCTATTCCATCCCAGAAAACATTCCTTTGAAGGGGTTATATTTGTTAATTTCAAGACCCCATATATGAAGGAAGATGCAGTTCGGTAACTGTTGAATATATTCAGAACCCCTTTGGAAACCAGAATGCTCTTACAATTTTATGTCTAGAAGAGTAAGCCTGGGAGGTCAAAGATTGAAGAAGACAGACTTACGAGTGAGGGATGAAAATTATGAAGAAATGAGAAGCTTTGTTCTGACAACCAGCAAAATGAGAGCAAAATGAGAGGACTTTAGGGATTTCTGATAGCACATATTTAAGTGGATCAGAATTTGTGTTCAAGGAGGATTAAGAAAAGAGGAAGGGCAAGACCTCCAGTGAAATTTGGTGGAGCCATTCCTAGGACAGTGAGTTTGGATGGAATGAAAGGTAGGAAAGAGGACAACCATTTTCAGAGGATCCTGCTTGGCCATGCTTAATGCCCAGCATGAATGGATTCTTCCATCCTGAGCTCCATATAGTGAACACTGACAGAAAGAAACATCTTCTTCCTGGATCATGTTCTTGGGAAGATTACTTTTTTCACAAACAGGTATTTCTGTGTAACAGCTCTGGTGGCTGTAGAACTAACTCTGTATACCACGCTGTCCTTGAACTAACAGAAAATGCCTAACTGTGACTCCTAAGTGCTGGGATTAAAGGTATATGCCACCACAGTGGGGCGTTAGGAATATTTAACAACATGAGAAGAGTAAAAATCAATTGTGTAGGAATTGAAATCATTTCTTTATTTATAGAAGAATAGTTTGGGAAAGCAAAATGCACTTGTTATGGTTATTCTTGCTTCCCAAATAGACCACCCCTGGAATTAAATAAAATATCCTCAAATGGATGGCACAAGTGTGAGGAATGTTTTCCATGAGTTTTAGTAGAAGATCCATTTGGAATACTGAATTTGAAGGTAGAAAACACAAGCATAAGAACAGAAGTACCAGGCCTAAAGACACACACCTTTAATCCAGATCTTTGGATAGGAGACACACCCTAAATTGGGATACACCTTCTTCTGGAAGCATATAAAAGACATGCAAGAAGGAAGTTGCAGCACTCTGACGGCTTGCACTAACCTTTCAGCAAGTCCATCATTTCACTGCCATTAGAGAATGCTTATTTGAGTTTCAGCATCTACTGAAGAGCACCAGATATATCCTACCTCCAGGACTGAGTAAGTACTGGATTCTTATACTTTTCCTTCACAGCTGAAATTGTGTGATTAACAAGAATGCAGCCCTATGTCATTCTAGGTTAGTCTCCTTCTTCATCCAGAGAGGTTCATTCCATATGTTCTGTTGCTCTAGAGAACCCTAGCACAACAATTTTGGATATAAGTGTAAAAATGTTCCATATGTTTCAACATTTGAGTAAAATTGTCAAAATAGTTACCTGTTGACCTAAGATTCAATCTAGAAAAGAAATCTGAGGGATGTAACTTTCATTGTAGCATAAACTCTTTTCTCTGAAACTAATTTTGAAATCTTGATAGAAAATTTCAGAGAGATATCCAAGTTTCCAGCAGAAAAAACCGCATTCTCCACAGAGAGATCCCTGCAGAGGACATCTCTGCACATGACCTTCAAACGCTCCAGGCCATTCTTGTCAGCAGCTGCCAGGACAGCAGCTGCCATGCTGTGGAGGTCTGGTGCCTTCCCGGTGTAAATGAATTCCATCATGGCCTTCAAAACTTGCGGCTCCAGATCAAGGATCTCAACGCGGTTTATTCTGCTCTCCTCCATGTCATGTTCAAACATAGCTCTGAAAACTGGAGAGCGAGCTGCTAAGATGGCCTTGTGAGCACTGAATTCCTGGCCAGCTACCAGTAGGCTGCAATCTGTGAACAGAGAATTCTCCCACAGCTGTCCTAGCTCATCTGCCATCGTGCACCTTGGAACCTGGATACCTGGCACCTTGCTGTCCTCAGAGTTCATGAAGGAGTCTTGGACCGCCAGGTCCACATCGCATAAGACAGTGAGTTCATTGTCTGGGAGATGCCAAGACTCCAGACTCAAGAGCAGATCTCGATGGATGAACTTTGTGAATCCCCAGTGTTGATTTGGCGTGAACTTGAAGAATCTTGGGCTTATCATACTTGGGTTTTCTCTCTGTCCATACTCAGGATCGAAAACTGGAACCTTGCCCACACTGGGCTCCTTGGGCAGCTGAGCAATGTTAGGTGAACTGACAAGTAATCTTTTCTGTCTTCGTCAATCCTGTTTGTCCGTACTTTCAAACACCATTTGTCGTTGACACTGGATCCAGATGAGAAGGTTGGACTTTTAATGGCTTCCCCTACTTCCTGAAGCAGGAATCTGAAGTTGCTTATGGTCCAACTGTAGGAAAATTTCTGGACACTGATCTCTGTGTAGCCCCATCGTTCGGCTGCACCGTCTTCTGTCATATCTACTGAGGTAGTTTGAAAGTTAACCTGGATCCAAAATGAAGAAACAGGACTTTTTATTTTTCAACCTGGGGTCACAATTGCAGAGATCTGTAAAAGGCAAACAAATACTCAGAGACTCATATTGGGGTTCAAGCTTCAAGCTGAAGATCAGCGAGGCAAAGCAGCCAAGCCACTAGCTCTTGCCTCCTCATCAGGCTCCATGAGTTCTCAATAAACATCACACTGCTGCCTCTCCTCAGCTTAACTGGAGATAACCATAGGACTGACTACTGAAGACCCTACTCCTAATTTTATACACTCTAGTGCTGGGATAATGGGCATAAGCTCCGTGGTTAATTTGGTTTAATCTTCTCTGGGTAACTAATATGGGTGCTTTACTATTTTGATCTCCAGTGACTCCAGAAATAGTAAGCTATATCTGTACTGCCAGAGATAGCTTTTAGTCTTTTATTTCTGTTTTCCCCTCTGTTCCCACTTCTATGGTGCTGGAAACTTGGATATCTCTCTGAAATTTTCTCTCAAGATTTCAAAATTAGTTTCAGAGAAGAGAGTTTAGGCTACTATGGAAAGTTACATCACTCGGATTTCTTTTCTAGATTGAATCTTAGGTCAACAGGTAACTATTTTGACAATTTTACTCAAATGTTGAATCATACGGAACATCTTATACACTTGTATCCAAGAGTGTAGTACTAGGGTTCTCTAGAGCAACAGAACATATGGAATGAACCTCTCTGGTTGAAGAAAGGAGATTCACTAGAATGACTTAGGGCTACATTCCTGTCAATCCCCCAATGTCAGCTGTGAAGGAAAAGTATAAGAATCCAGTACTTACTCAGTCCAGGAGATTGTATGTGTCTGGTGCTCTTCAGTAGATGCTGAAACTCAAATAAGCATTCTCTAATGGCAGTGAAGTGACGGACTTGCTGTAAGGTGAGTGCAAGACCACAGAGTGCTGCAACTTCCTTCTTGCATGCTTTATATGCTTCCAGAAGAAGGTGTATCCCAATTTAGTGTGTGTCTACTAGCCTAAGATCTGGATTAAAGGTGTGTGTCTTCAGGCCTGGTGCTTCTGTTCTTATGCTTGTGTTTTCTACCTTTAAGTTCAGTATTTCAAATGGATCTCCTACTCTAACTCATGCAAAACTTTCCCCACAGTTATGCCATCCATTTTAGGATTTTTCGGTTAATTCCAGGGGTGGTCTATTTGGGAAGCAAGTATAACCATGACAAGTGCATTTTGCCTGACTGGATTATTCTTCTATAAATAAAGAAATGACTTCGTTTCCTACACAGTTGTTATTTACTCTTCTCATGTTGTTAAATATTCCTACCGCCCCACTCTGGTGCCATATACCTTTAATCCCAGCACCTCAGAGTCACAGGTAGACATTTCTCTGTTAGTTCAAGGCCAGCTTGGTATACAGAGATAGTTCTACATTCTCCAGAGCTGTTACACAGAAATACCTGTTTGTGAAAAAAGTAATATTACCATGAGCATGATCCAGGAAGAGGATTTTTTTTCTGTCAGTGTTCACAATATGGAACTCAGGATGGAAAAATTCCTTTATGGTGGGCATTCATCAGGGTCAAGCAGGTACCTGTGAAAATGGCTGTCACCTTTTCTACCTTTCATTCCATCTAAACTCACTTTCCTTTGGAAGGCTCCACCAAATTTCACTGGTGGTCTTGCCCTTCCTCTTCTGTTAAATCTCCTTGAACACAAATTCTGATCCACTTAAGTGTGTGCTATCAGAAGTCCCTAAAGACCACTCATTTTGCTCATGCTGGTTGCCAGAACAAAGCTTCTCATTACCTCATAATTTTCATCCCTCACTTGTAAGTCTGTCTTCTTCAATCTTTGACCTCCCAGGCTTACTCTGCTAGACTTAAAATTGTAAAAGCATTCTGGTTTGCAAGGGGTTCTGAATATATTCAAGAGTTACTGAACTGCCTCTTCCTTCAAATATGAGGTCTTGAAATTAACAAATATAATCCCTTCAAAGGAATGTTTTCTGAGATGGAATAGCTATTACCCTGACTCTGAATCCAGCTAGTGAAAAATCGCCTATGCTATTAAATGGCCACCTGCTATAATTCTGCCAAAGTAAAAAAAAAAAGTAAAAATAAACAATCAAAACCAATTGATTGAATTATCTTCTACTGACAGATAAGTAGAGTTGTAGCCAGATGTACAGAGAGTCAGACTGGGAATGGCTGTGCTGATTCAGTCAATGAACCTATTTCCTTGTAGTGTAGGCTCAGAGATACTCTCCAAGATAAGATAACTGGAGAGACCTGACAAGTACAGAGAATTTTGATAAACACGTTACAGAAGGAAACCCATCTAAATCCCCTCCCTCCATCATTTCTGTTGAATAGAGTCTGCATTTCATGGAAAGTAGAATAATCTCTCACTTTAGGGACCAAAAAATAACCATGGAAGTTCTGCATTTGAACAGGACAGAATCTAGCACTCCACAAGGGAGTATACGACCTACTGAGACTCAATGTAAGTGATTGACAGGAGAAGGATTTAGGATATTTATTGACGACTCTCATAGATGGGGCTGAAATACTTTTTCTAGGCATGATCATCTGAGAGGCAGGGAAAAGACCACCACTACAGTTTGTTGGAGTCATCTGGGGACTGTGGTTCTGGATAGTATATAGGGGAGGAAATAGGAGAGCCACCCTAAGGATTTCCTGGTTCTGCTTCGCCCTCACTATATATGGGCACTTTGTCTGATGTCAACACTGTGAAAACTAAGACCACTGACATACTCAGGAGAATCCTTCTTCCATGATGCTGTTTATAGCAGCACTCATTGTAAACCCACTTGATATGGGTATTCTTGGTTCTCAACTTGGCAATGTCTGGAATTAACAATACTCAAAAATGCAGAGCACACGTGTGAGAAATTATTGCTTAAGTTGAAGTAGACAGATCCACTTGAAATGGTTACTTTTAAGGGAAGAAGACACATACCCTTAATCTGGATCTAGAGCTGGGAAGACAACTTTACCTCAGCCCTGAATTTTATTAATTATTACACATTATTCATTACAGACATATTCCTCTAGATGAGCATGTCTCTGCTCAACTATATTTAAAAATTATGCAAAACTGAAATCTTTTTTTCTTTTATTTCTTTTTTGTTTGTTTTATTGTTTAGAGTTTAAGCCACTCATAGAAAAATCAGCCTCATCTCAAATAAGTGCTTCCCTTGATCCACTTAAACTCCCTGAGTATTCCAGGCTGCCACTGAATATTCCTTTTATGTCCTGAATATAATGTACAGCAGGACACCAGTTTTTCCTGCTTCAGAATCTGTCCTTTGTGGACATGGTCATATTTGAAGGAGTTGACATTGGGTTAGGGGTTGATTGAGCTTGTCTTTGTTTTGTAGCGGGAATCTCATTTAGTATCCAAAGACACAACTATAAAACTCAATAGATTTCAGCCACCTCTGTTTCCCAATGCAGGCCTAAGTCAACAAGGGGTGCTTAGAATATCACATTTATTACATATTGAGAGAAAACTTACTTATTTTGACACATTTCTAGTGAATGTTCACAGTAACATTCCTGTACATAAGCAATTCTCTAAATTTTATATAAATTAGAAACAATCTTCTTTTACATATGAATCCCAGTATCATCTCCCTCCCATTCTGCAATTACCCTCACCACCCCCATCCCATACCCCATCTACTCCCAAGGGAGAGTGAGGCCTTCAATGAGGGAATCATAAAATCTTTCATGCCCCCCTTGTTTCTGGGCTAAGAGAGTATCCCTCCATGGGAAATGGGCTCCTGAAATCCATTTGTGCACTAGAGATACATTCTGGAGAAAGAGTCACCTATGCTGGCAACAGAGCAGAGACATCCCCTGCTCTCATTGTTAGGAGTCTCTTTTATTCTCTTGATGAAACTTACCTCTGTAGTTCCCGCTTGCTTACCTAGATTTTTGCTTTTTTCATTCCCTCCCTTTGTGTTTACTTTAGTGTTTCTACTTACATTTTCAAGTCTTGAACCATTTTTATTTCATTCTTTCAAATGTTTGTTTTCAGGCTTTTTAAAAAGGGATTTATTAATTTACTTTATTTGTGTTTGCTTTATCCTAGATTTCTTTAAAGAATTTATGTACCTCTTGTTAAGGGACTCTATTGTCATAAAGTTGGTTGTAAGGACTTTTACTTGTGCTTCCGCTATGTTGGAATAGTCAGAGCTTGCTGAAGTGTGATATCAGCCTCTAGTGAAGATACAATGCCCTGGTTGTTATTGAGTTTTGTTTTGGGTTTTGAGGGCGGGGTGTAGTTTTCTTATGCTTTGCATTGCTTTTAAACTGGCATCTAGGATGCTGGGATTGCGGGGATTATAGGTCTAGGTAATGGCTTCTGGAGTTGTCATGTTTCGGAGCTCTTCTGACTGTTGGTGTTCATTTTCTCTCTGGCAAGTGTGTGATTGATTGCTCTATGCTCTCTGGTAGGAGTTGCTCTTTGGACTTGATAGTTTTGGCAACTTGGAGTTCTAGGTAAAAAGTGTTTCTGAGTATTCGCAGCTGACACATAGAAATGGACTTGGGATAGAGGTCTAAAGGGATCATAGGAGGGAGTAGAGCACTCTTGTAGCAGAATCTGCTAATTTTGTCTCCTTGGAATAGGAAGATACAGTGAAGAGAGATAGCCCCAGAAGGTCTGCTATAGCATTACAGATGAGACTGTGGTTGAATATAGAGGAACAGAAGGAGAAGGGGAAATCTGTTGCTTGCAAGAGAGGTTGCTTGCATCCTTGGCAGGATTGGTTAATCTGGACTATCAGGGAGTTTGTGATATGTCTCCTCTTGTTTAGGTATTGTGTTTATACAGATATTTTACCTATAATAGTCAAAACTTACAATTAGATTAGTTAGGTTTTCTAGATATACAGAGATATATTTGAGATGGATAGGTATTCTTCAAACTTTTCAAAGACCTACAGAAATATGGCATTTAAATGGTTTAGGGTTTTTCTTGGCAGTGAGACACAAGTGCTTCTGGCACACCAATTACATCAGAAAGGAGGATGGGCATCGAAGAAACTCGTTATACAGTTTGCTTTCAACACGGCAGGATTAGCCATATGAGCAAGAAACTGCTCTTGCCTGGACTGTTTATTGCTGTATAAACTGGACATGCAGGACCCACAAGAAAATGACTGCTGAACTTACAAAACAAGATGGTACTGAAGGGTTCCTGTTAAAATGGAGAAGTTTGCTAGACACACCGTGGCCTATAGGCTGAAGACCGATGCCCCAAAGTTAAAGAGGAACTTTGGGTGACTGTCCAGGTAGAGAGAAGTTTCTGTCAATTCTAGAGGCTGTCTGATGCTGGTGTGGCACTTAGGAGTCTGCACACACATTCCCAGCTTAACAGAGATGGAAGGACAAAAATGGGGTTCTGTAAACAGAAACACTACTGGAATCCATAAACTGATTTAAACTTTTTATTCATTTCTTATAAGTTTGGGTAGAGTTTTGTATACTTTAGTTTGAGTACAGCAGAGTCAAGCCCAGCCCTCTTCTCCAACCCCATTATACTTCATTTACAGTTGAATTCATGCCTGAGCAACCATAAATAATATCCCCAATTTTGGTGTATAGAATCCAGAGATGCCTTTCCTACCAGGAGTCATTGGTAAAAACACTGGCTGGTTCTTCTGGAAGATATAAGGTCACTATTGCAGATGACATGTTAGTTGAAGATTGTTGCATTTGTTTTTGCTGTGGAACATTGTTTAATGATGCAAAGATGTGTTGCATTCTTTAATATTACATTTGTTTAACTCTGTGAAGATGTGATAATTTACCTGTCTAAAACACCTGATTGGACTACTAAGGCAATAAATGGTCAATACCTAGGCAGAAACAGAAATAGGGAGGACTGTCAGGCAGAGAAAATAAAGAGTAGGAGAAATCTGGGAAGAGAAGAAAGAGAAAAGGAGAGAGGACCTCAGGGTCCTTCCACCCAGCTACAAAGCAAGCCATGGAGAAATATGTAAAGAAAGGTATATAGAATAAAGCCAAAAGCCCAAAGGCAAAAGGTAGATGGGATTATTTAAGTTAATGAAAGTTGGCTAGGAACCAGCCAAGCTAAGCTCAGGCATTCAAAAGTAAGAATACGACTGCACGTATTAGGGGTGTGAGTGGGAGAACCCCAAAAAACAAAGACCAAAGTGTAAAACCAACCAACTATAGATCACACCTAAGCAGGGTTTTAGGACCTCTTCAAACATGTGGGAGGAGTCTCCAGAAGACAGTCTAATGAAGATGCCTAGAGGGGTCTTTCCCAGTAAACCTGTAATGGTTGCCACATCCCTTTGGGCATTGATTTAGGCAGAAGGAGGCAAAAAGAAGGAAAATAAGCCACACCTCAAACTTCCCTCTTTCTGCTTCCTGACTGCCTGAAGCCACGCCCAAAGGGGTATGGCCACCATTACATGTCCACTGGCAAGACTTCTACAGATGCCAGGAAACAGAATGGTTCTGCTAGCAAGTGAGGATGTCACCCAAATGTTAATGTACACTATGGATCTCAGAGACCTCAGAAGCATGAGCTGTAATAAAATCCAGTAACTATGCTTTAAGATACTCTGCATTGTGGAGGTCAGCCAGGATGAGTGGGTGGGCAGCATTCTCCACAGAGCAGACCCTGCAGATGCTATTCTCACACATGACCTTCAAACGCTCCAGGCCATACTTGTCAGCAGCTGTCAGGAAAGCATCTGCCATGCTTTGGAGGCCAGGTGCCTTCCCAGTGTAAATGAAGCCCATCATTGCCTTGAAGCCTTGTGGTTCCAGGTCATGAATCTCAACTCAGTTCTTTATGTTCTCCTCTTTATCATGTTCAACCATGGCTCTGAAAACTAGAGAGTGAGCTGCTAAGAAGGCATGGTGAGCTCAGAATTCCTGGCCAGATACCACAGGGCAGCACTCTGTGCAATGGGAATTCTCCCACAGCACTGCTAGCTCATCTGCCACCGTGCACCTTGGAACCTTGATCTGGGTGACATTTTCAGTCCAAAAATGCAGGACCATGTTCCTCTTGTAGAGGAGGGTAAGCTCATCACCTGGATGAAGCCAATGTGCATAGGAAAAGAGGAAATCTGGATGGATGAACTTTTCTGAATACCCACTGTTAGTCTGGAAAGGACCTAAAGTTGGGTTCATCACACTTTGGGTTGTCTCTCCTTAGGTGCTTATGATCCAGAAATGGAACTTTGCTCAAACAGAACGCTCTGGGGAACTGAGCAACACTAGGTAAACTGGCAGGTAACCTGTGCTTTCTTTGTCTACCACTTCAGGTGTACTCTCAATAACCATTTCAGTTTGTGATTGACTCCTGATGAGAAAGTTGGACTTTTAATGGCTCCCTGAATATCCTCCAGAGAAAAAAGGAAGTGGCTGATGGCCCACCTGTAGGAGAATCTCTGTCAGTTTTGACTGCCTGGACCCTGACATTTTTGCAGGTAGCAGTTTGGATGTTGGACAGGATCCAAAATGAAGAACTAGGATTTGTTTTCTCTTTACCCTGTGGGACACAATCAGACACGTTTTAGATATTTAGTATTTGTTTTCCCCTCTGTTCTCACTTCTATGAGTCTCTCTGAAATTCTCTATCTAATAATTAAGTATTAGTTTCAAAGAAGACATTCTAGGCTATTTGGGACAGTTATATTATTCCATTTTTTTTCAAGATAGAATGTTAGGTCAATGGGTAACTGGTTTTTGACAATTACACACAACTGTGAAATCTTTTGGGACATTTTATACACTCATATAAAATGTACTAGGTTTCTTTAGAGTAACATAACATATAAAATAATCTATATATGAGGGAGACTCATTAGAAAGACTTATGTCTGCAGCCCTGCTAATCCCACAATGTGTACCTGTGAAGTAAAATTTCAAGGATTCAGTACTTAGTCAAGGAGATTTGACCTGTCACCTGGTCTTCAGTATCTGCTGCAATCCCCAAGAAGTTTCTCTAATTCCACTGAAGAAATTGGCTTGCTGCAAAGTGAGGGCAAACAAGCAGAGAACAACAGCTTCCTTCTTCAGTGTCATTCATAAGCTTTCAAAAGAAAGCGTTGCCTAATTAAATGTGTGTCTTCTGGCTTCAGGATCAGAATGAGCCAGGTGGTAGCTGTGCACACCATTAGTCCGAACATTTGGGAGTCAGAGGCAGGTGGATCTCAGTGAGTTCCAGGCCAGCCTGGTCTGTAGAATCAGTTCAGGACATCCTCTAGATATCAAAGAAGAGGGTTAGGGTTCTTTCCCCTTCTAGAAAGTGGATAGTAAAATGGTTCCCACATGGTTCCCACATCTTTCATCTCTTTCTTCTTGTCTTTGTGAGACTCTCTAGGCCTAGAAAACACTGACATATGTTGAAAGATTCAGTCAGCTCAGAAATTGCCAAAGCACCCCTCCATAACTCTGGCTCATCCCTCAGTACTATTCATCTATCAGTTGGTTTTGAGTTATTCAGTTTTGTTTCTCTACCTAGATTTCCTTCAGGTGGCTGAAAAGTGTCATCTGAGTCTCTTCACCAGGTGGGTTAGGTTCATTCAGGTCCCTCCTACCTCAAATCTGTTATTTGAAAAGTCTGTGTTTGACCACTTCCAGACACTTCATTTACAACAAAGATGGCTAAAGGGTGAGCCCAGTGTTCCCTTGAGCTCCTGGAGATTTGTGTGAGGTAGGTGCCCCTCACAGGGGAAACTGAGCCCATCTGAGAAGAACCATGGGCTCTGCCCATAAGGTTTCTTATTCCACAGCCAACCACAGCTCTGAATCACCTGTGCTCACCTGTGATGAGTAGTCAGCACCATGACTTACAGAGGAGTTGCCAACATGGTGACAGGCAGTGAATGAGGACAATTTATCCATAACATCATGTTGGAGTCTCATTCATTGTTTAGATTACTGTTTTTCCATATACTATTCTTATTAATTCTTTGAGAATTTCACTCAAGCATGCAATGAATCTTGATCTTATTCCTATTCCTTCTCAACTCCTCCAAGGTACCCCACCTTCTTTTAACTTCATGTCTTCTTTTATTTTACTCTTTTAATTGCAGAGTCCAGTGTGTGATGTTTTTATACTCATGTGTGTAGCCATCCTAAAACCAGGGACAATCTTAGAAAAGCTAACTACCCTCCTGCTATAAGCCATCCATTGGACAGTTGGGTTTTCAAAGATGTGCAAAGAGCTCAAAAAGACTGTTGTACTTCCTTTTAAATTTTATTTATTTATTTAGTGGCTCTTTGCAGTGATGTCTGTGTAGAATTTGTATTCCGTCCCCACAGAGGAGTCCATAAGAGGGTTTAGTTTTCCCTAGGAATAGAAAAATAGATAATTGAGATCTTCCATATGGGTTCTGGGAACTGTACTTGGTTCTTGTGGAAAAGCAGCCAGTGCTCTAAATGAATTTGAATCTCACCAGCTCAGTGGTAAACCCACACACAAAATGTTACTAAGCAGTCACTAAAACAAACCTGGTCTCTAAGCAGCTGTGCTAGCTACCTTGGCATGAACTTGACACAAGCTATGGTCATCTGGAGATGGGAACATCACTTAAGAAAATCCTCCATCAGATTGTCTATAGGACTGTCTCTATGGCATTTTCTATCCCCGAACAATTTTTTATACAGTCTCTCTATACACAGCTGGGGCTATCCTAGAAATTGCTATGTCGATTAATCTGGCCTCTAATTCACAGAGATCTGTCTTCCTCGGCCTCCAGATTTCTGAGAACTCACAGATGCCTAAGGCATTTTGTTTCTGTTGTTTACTTAAAAAATTTATTTTTCATTTAACTTAACCAACCCTAGTACTCCCTCCCTCCCCTCTCCTACCTCCATGTATCTTCCCTTTCCCTCCCACCCTTGTACACTCTTCTGAGGGGGTAAGACCTACTTTGGGGAATCAGCAAGTCTGGCCTACTATGTTTGCCTACCATGCCCCTCCCTGCTCTATCAAGATGGAACATGTCATCCCACCATAGGGAATGGGCTCCAAATAGCCAGTTTATGCACCTGGGATAGGTCCTAGTGCCATTGCCAGTCCCACCCTAACAGATCAATCAAGTAACTGTCACCCATATTCAGAAGGTCTAGTTCTGTCCCAAGAAGGTTCCCCAGCTGTCAATCCATAGTTTCATAGTCCATGAGCTCCCACTAGCTCTGGTCAGCTGTCCCTGTGGTTTTCCCCATGATGCTCTTGACTTCCCTTGTTCATATGATCCCTCCACCCTGTCTTCAGCAGAACTCCAGGAACTCTGCCCCCTGCTTGACTGTGGATCATTGCAACTTTTTCCATCAGTTACTGGATGTAGACTCTATGATGACAATTAGGGTAGTTACTAATCTGGTTTAAGGGAAAGGCCTGTTCAGAAACCCTCTTCAATATTGCGAGGAGTCTTAGCTGGGAGTCACCCTTCTGGATTCCTAGAAATTTCCCCAGCACCCTGTTTCTCTCTAACCCCATAAAGCCTCCCTCTATTAAGATATCTCTTTCATTGCTTTCCTCCTGTGTTCCCCCACTACTTGGTCTTCTTGATCCCTGATATTTCCATCCAACATCACCGCCCTTCTAACCCCTCCATGTTTACCCAGGAGATCTTAACTATTTTTCCTTTCTGGGGCCCTCCATGTGTGTCCCTCTAGGGTCCACCTTTTTACCTAGCTTCTCTGGGGTTGTGGACTGTAGTCTGGTTATCTTTTCCTTTACATATAATACCCACTCATGAGTGAATACATACTGTGCTTGTCTTTCTGTCTGGATTAACGAACTCAGGATGTTTTTTTTTTTTCTAATTCGGTCCATTTACCTCAAATTTCATAATGTCATTGTTTTTTATGGCAGAGTAATACTCTATTGTGTAAAAGTATCACATTATCTTTGTTCATTCTTCAGATGATAGGCATCTAGGTTGTGTCCAGGTTCTGACTATTACTAATAATGCTGCTATGAACATAGTTGAGCAAATGTCCTTTGACATAATTGTGCATCCTTTGGTCATATGCCCAAGAGTGGCATTGCTATGTCTTGAGGTAGACTAATTACAAGTTTTCTCGGAAACCACCATATTGATTTTCAAAGTGGCTGTACAAGTTTGCACTTTCTCCAGTATTGCAAGAGTGTTCCCCTTACTCCACATCCTATCCAGCATAAACTTTCATCAGGGTTTTCTTTTTTTTGTATCTAAGCCATTCTGATAGGTGTAAGTTGATATATCAGTCATTTTGATTTGCATTTCCCTGATGACTAAGGATGATGAGCTTTTCATTAAATAGCCATTTGAGTCTCTTCTGTTGAGAATTCTCCGTTTAGATATGTACTCCATTTTTAATTGGATTATTGGGTATTTTGTTGTTGAGCTGCTTGAATTCTTTTTATGTTTTGGAGATCCGTCTGCTGTCAGATGTGGTGTTGGTGAAGATCTTTTCCCTATCTGTAGCCTGCCCTTTTGTCTTATTGACCATATGCTTTGCTATGCAGTCTTTTGACTTACAATCGATATAGAAGTCCATTGTCTATTGGGGGCAGAGACACCCTTTGTTAGGTACTCCCAGGGTATATAATAAAGCAAGCCAGTAAGCATCATTCTTCAGTGTCTCTTCCTTGACCCCTGACTGATTGAGTTCCTGCCCTAACATCATCTTGTGATGCATTATATGCTGGAAGCTGAAACAATGCGTTTTTTTTCAAAGTAGCTTTTGGTAATGGTGTTTCATAACGGCAATGGAGAACAAATTAAGACAGAAGACTCAAGAAATTTAATCACAGACTAAGAAAGGTTCATGAATTTTTCACATCATGAGATTTGCACTTTGGTGTTTTACAAATTATATGGAAAGCTTATAACTGTCATTCATATATGGAACACGCTAACATTTTGAACATTTGTCACAGAAACACAGTGAGATGGGATGGCTTCTTGATGGTTCTGGGTTTCTATGGGAAGCCAATGAAAACTGAAGAAAGATGAGAGAAAGACAGGGAGATGACAATGTAGCTCAGGTGTAGAGAAATAGCCTAGTAGGTCGAAGGTACTGACTTATGTCTCCAACAAGCCTTACACAGACTCACATGCCAACACACACACATGCATTCATTCACTCCAAAGAAAAAGAGAACACAACACTTCCTTTGAACATGTAAAGAGTATCAGAAGCTTATTGAAGCTTTTGATTGATTACTATTCAGATTATTACTATCACTAGGACCATCCTCCCAGAATCCCCTATCTACACATGTGTGTACTACATTGTGTATAGATATCTGTTTTATTTCCTTAATGCAAAGGAGCAACATTTACCTCACATGGAAATTGTGTAAAAATCTGGAGGGTTGCACTCACACAGTTCCTTCTTTTAGTATCATCTTTATTAGTGTGGGCCTGTGTTATAAGTGATATTTCTGTAGTGGTGCACTGAACAGCCTTCCCAGTGGCCATACATTCCTGTTTCTTTCTTGAAAGATTCACAGTGTTGCAGGTATGCCGGTAAAAGTTTAGAAAACAATACATGCTATGCATCTGTAGCTCTGTAAAGCACTTTCTCTAAGAAGGCCTAGTTAAGTCTCCACCATAATGTTATTTAAAATAGAAAAAAAGACTCTGATCTTCTTGTTCTGTTACTTGAAGCTTGCCCTCATCTGTTTCTATGATGACTATCTCAAGCAAATGATTTTTTGTTTTCTTCGGGAGGAGATTCTAGAGAACACAGATGAAACATATTTGCAATTTCACATGGCAATGCCATAAGACCTTGTAGCATCTCTCAGGCAGTTGCGGATAAACAGAGGGGAAACCAAATGTCACAGGATAGATTTGCAGCTGTCCAATTTGGTGAAGAAGTCCATGTAACTGAACTCCAGACAGCCTTACAAGACTTTACAGATACAATATTAATGTCCCGTGGATCTGTGTACTCATTACATATCTGTCAATTACAAGCCATGGTTTCCTCTGAGAAGCTGATTCTGGACTCCTAGAATGGTATTTAACAAGGGGAAAGGTTCGTTTTCCATATGACAAGTACCACCTGACAACATTCCAGCTCCCCAGCCTTTGCCAAGGTGCACTAGAGCCATATCAAATTCTCATATTTTTGTATGGGAGCCTAGCCTTTAATGGATGAACCATCTCTCTAGACCATCAACTGCAAATCCTTGCAGCCTTTGTTTGCCCACCTTGTGTGTTTAGGTAGAACGCTGTAATTGCAGTCCTTAATACAAGACTAATTTCCCTACCATCTAATTTCTTTTCAAAATGATGACATCCATTGCTTCTGAAAGTGTATTAAAACCTCCTCTCTAGACACAAAGCAAAAGTCACAGAACTTGCTAACAACTTTCACGAATATGTTCTGACCAAAGTAAAGTTTATCACCAAACAGCTAGAATAATATGTAATAGTTTTCTAATGCTGCTGTAATGAATGGACAGCAGGCTAGAGGCACAGGAATTCATTAGTTTAGATGACTTAATGTCGGGTTTCCAAAGGGCTCACATGGAGCCACCAGTAGTCTACTGGAGGCTTTCCCTGTTTGGGCCACTAGAGGGCACCACTTCACTTGCCTTGATCTTTTTAGGCCACAATTGTCAAAAGTATCTTGGCTGTTGATCCTTTTTCTGACTCTTTAGTTTTTTCTTCCAAAGTCATTAGGACCCCTGTGACACCATTATCCCACACACAGAACACACAAGATAATCTTTCTCAAGACCTTGACAATGTAGAATCGGATATGGGAAGACCAGGACTTCAAGCCCAGCCTGGCCTTAGCAGTGAGTTTGAGGTCAGCCTAGCTTACCTGAGACCTCCCTAAAAACAAACAAACAGACAAGTGAATTAATGAATGAATAAAAATTAAAAATATATAGAGAAAAGAACTATCATGATAAATGGACGTCAACAAAGTCAGCTTAGACAAGTAATAGTAAGGTCATCTTCCAGTCACTAGATCTCTTTGGGACATGGCCCATCATATCACTAATGTACTTACTGTAAGTTACCTAAATTTCCCTTCATCTTTTTCCCCAAAACTAGTTATTTACCATTTCAAAGGGAAAGATTAATGCTAGGGCTGAAAACTGGGCTTTGTGGTTATGAGCACTGGCTGTTTTGCAGAAGACCTGGGTCCAATTCCTAGTACCCACATGTGGGCTCACCACCATCTGTAAGTCTAGTTCCAGAGAATCCCAGGACATTTTTTCCTACATGGGCCCCACATCTGCATGTCTAACGGATATCTGAGTACACAGAACACACATACACACACACACACACACACACACACACACACACACACACACACACATGTTTTAATTTAGATAAATTAATTTTACAGAAGAAACAAGAAAAAATGAGTAGTAAGTCTAAGTCTCATTAAAGGGCTACATCAGATAGCAATAATAATAACACTTCCCCTTCTTTTTATTTCTGTTTCTATTGGCTCATTCATGTTAGTTAACTGTCACAAACAAATCTCAGTGTTTCCCTAAATAATATACAAACAAATCAAAAGTAGCCAGGAAAGTCTGTATCTTTCTACCCCTGGATCTGACAGGACAGAAACACAGCTACCAAGCACACAGTGTCAGGTCTTTGTCCTTAACCCAACGGGAAACTTGGCTGTTCCTTATTGTCTGAGGTTCAACCCCAATCTCTACACCTATAGGCTAATTTGGAAAGATGGAGTGAGGAAAAGACAGCAAAGGGATTGAGTGGAAGGGCGACAAGTGAGGAGCAGATACCTACCCATTAGCCTGTTTGCACAAAAGCCTGAATTCTCAAAACAGAGGGGAAGGAAGAAAAGCAAAATCAAGATAATCCCAAACCTTTTTCCCAACATGTAAAACCAGAACCATCTCTGTAGATCTCTGGATGTTTCCCTAGTGCCTAATTCCTCTGCAAACCTAAAATGTCTCCCTCTATTATGGTATCTCCTTTCTTGTTTTCTTCTATTCTTCCCCCAACTCAACTTTCTGCTCCCTCATGTCCTCCACACCCCACCTCTTCTCCCCTTTTCATTCTCCTAGCTCCCTCCTCCTTCCTCCCGTGCTCCCAATTTGCTCAGGAGATCTTGTCCCTTTCCCCTTCTATGTATGTCTCTCATACAGTCCTCCTTGTTTACTAGCTTCTCTGGCAGTGTGGACTGTAGGCTGGTAATCCTTTACCCTCTGTCTAAAATCCACATATGAGTGAGTACATACCATGTTTGTCTTTTTGTGATTGGGTTACCTCGCTCAGAATGGTTTCTTCTAGTTCCATCATTTTCCTACAAATTTCAAGATTCCATTGTATTTTTTTCTGCTGAGTAGTATTCCATTGTATGAATGTACCACATTTTCTCTATCCATTTTTCAGTTGAGGGGCATCTAAGCAACAGAGGAGATCCTACCTTAAATGCCTCCCCTGATAAAGAGATTGATGCCTGACTTATATGCCACCTGATAGCCCTCATCCAGCAGCTGGTGGAAGTAGAAGCAGACACCCACACCTACTCACTGAACTAACTGAACTGGAATCCAATGCAAAGAAGGGCGAGTGATATGCACAGGGGACCTGACCAGGCTTATAAAACCCACAAAAACAGATGACCTGAACATTAAGGAGCTCTTGGTCCCCAGACTGATAGCTAGGATACCAGCATGGGACTGATCCAGACCCCAGGAATATGGTTTTCAGTGTGGAGACCTTGGAAATCTACAGGACCTCCTGTAGATAAGTTCAGGACTTATCCCTAGCATAGGAATGGACTTTGGGAGCCCATTCCACATAGAGGCATACTCCCTGAGTGAAGACACAATGGGGTCGGCCTATGCCCTATCCCAAAGGATATGATAGACTCTGATGACCCCCTATGGAAAGCCTCACTCTCCCTAGGGGGTAGAAAGCATATGAGATAGGTAGAGTATTATTTGGGGGGAGTGGTAGCGGTGGAGGGTAGGGAGAAGGAACTGGCATTGACATGTGAAACAATCTTGATTCTAATTCAAATAAAAAAATAAAAAATAAAACAGTACCATAGTTCTTTTTGAAAGATTTTAGTTTGCTGAGAGAAAAAGTTTCCCACAGTCCTTGGCCAAGGCCAAGGAAATTGGCCCCAACTCAAGGGCAGACAAACAATCCTTTTTGGGTCACACCTGGCCTACAGACAATCGAGGTCTTTTCAAGGTACATTCTGTGGTTTTTCCTTTGTAGAAAAGCAGGTCACACCTGGGTGACCACTCTAACATGAGATCATACTTTGTAATCAATCACTTTGTGCCCATTCCCTGTATGGTGATCTGTGATTTTTTCCTATATAAGCAGCTTGTACCCCATGCTGGGATGTGCAGCTTTCCCGATATTGCTGACACCCGAATGCGCATTTGTTCAATAAACCCTCTTGCTTTTGCAGCTCTTATCTGGTTTCTGAGTATCGGGGGCTCCTCGGGATCCTGACGCTCCACAGGTGATCTGAATGGGAGAGGGCAAGCAGGCAACCCTCGTCCCTGGGAGCAGTCGACGAAAGTCTCTGCCCCCGTCTGAATCTTTGGTTTCGGCTTGGCACCGATCTGTAGCCCCACCATCTCTGTTGTTTGGCCTGACTGTCTGTCTCAATGTTTGTCTTTTTGTCTTTTTTGTTTTTCATCATCTAACCACCATGGGACAACAAGTAACAACCCCCTTAAGTTTGACTCTAGACCATTGGGGAGATGTTTGGGACCGAGCCAACAACCAAGAAGAAAAAATGGCAAACTTTCCACAGTTCTGAGTGGCCAGAGTTTAATGTTGGCTGGCCTCGGGATGGTTCTTTTAATCTTAAAATTATTTTACAGGTAAAAGAAAGGGTGTTAATTCTGGACCCAAATGACCCCCCTGACCAGGTTCCCTACATCATAACCTAGGAAGACCTGGCCCACAACCCTCCACCTTGGGTGGGCCCTTTCATTGTAACTAAAATTGGGATGCAGCACCCTACCCTGATCTTTCTACAATATGTAGATGACCTCCTGCTGGCAGCCCCTACTGAACAGGACTGTAAACAAGGTACTGGGCCCTTTTGTAGAAGCTAGGGACCCTGGGGTACCATGTCTCAGCTATAAAGGCACAGATTTGTCAACAGAAAGTCGTAAAAGTGTCAGAGAAGACTGTAAACTGTTTACTATGGGCTCTCATATCTATTTATAATAATAATACAGGTTAAAAATCTTGACCACACCAGGTTAATTCTGTTTAAAATTTTTAAAAATTAATTCTATATATTTGTTAAAAGGTTCTATCTATGATTTCTGGTATAAACTTAAATTTTATTATAAGCCAAAAGCTAAAAAAAAACAAAAATGGTTCAAATATTTTTATTGTCTAATTCTAACAGTAGACAGTCATTTATGGACATAGCTCAGAATTTATCCCCCAGCCCTAGTCATTAAATTTGGGTTATCAGGAATTCAAATGTCTTTTTAATAAAAATAATGTTAAAAATGCTTCATGCTTAAATCTGTCAAAAAGTTAAAACTAGTTACACTGGGAATTGACAACATAAATTTAATAGTCACCAATGATAATGATTTTGAAGACATCAAGGGTGCTTTATTTTTGATGTTCTTACAAAAAGACATTAAAAGATTTTTAATTGTTCAAATTTATATGGTCATAAGATATTTATGCTTCTATTATATTATTAATATTTATGCTTAAATCAAGAGAGCTAAAATTTAAGATCACAGCCATAAGATCCTTAAGTTAATAACAACTAGCTTCTTGTGTTGGTGAAGCACTGGAGACAGCCAAAGCTCAAGAGGCCCTATCCTATCCAGGGAGGCAACTTCAGCTTGGCAGTTCAGTAGGTCACTCAGGTCACCCTTACCGGCAGAAATGACAATATAATACCCAGTGCATACACCATTATTTTCCTGACCCTGAAGAGCCATTGGTCAGCCTGGACCTTGTAGCAGGATCTCTATGGACTATAAGTCCTGCAGCACTTCAGCAATGGGACCACTGGTCCACAGGCAGTCAGGCCAGGGAGAAATAGCTGTGGTCTGTAGAACAGTCCATCTTGATGGAGTCTCTCAGCCCCATAGATTAACAACAGCAGGATTGCTTTACATCAGGAGGAGCTTCCATTTCTCACGCACATAGATATCTATTCCTCATACATGGAGGCTTCTCAGTCCTCCCCAACCGTGAGGCTGTGCTTCCCTAGAAAAACAAGGTGGTCAAGAATTACTGGTTTCTCCTGACTATTCTTCTCAATTTGAATATTCATTAATCTAAACAGATTACTTAGTGACCCAAGTTATCAATAATGAATTATTTTTCATTTTTTAAATTTTTATTCTTAAAAACAAATATTTATATTATGCCACTGAAAGGGTTTCCATGGTAGGGATGACTTCATTATCGCATTAGCCACCAGTAGAATCCTTCTTCAATGAGTTGAAATCCCCTTCACAGACAAATAAGGAAAATCTGTCAAAAGTGCTGCTGGTATTGGGGAAACCTGGACAGATGTTTCTTCACCCACTGCTGGATCCCCTCTGTCTCCTCTGCCTTTGGCACAATCCCTCCTGCTCTTCTGAGCCTCTTTGAGGCCCTATTTCTTTTCTTCTTTTTATTTGAATTACAAAAAAGATTGAATTACAAACAAGTTTGAATTACATGACAATCCCAGTTCCCTTCTAACTCCCTTCCTCCCCTACCAAACCTCCAACTAACACCCTACCTATCTCATATTTTTTTTAATCTACACCTGACTCAAACCTTCTGCTCCCTCATGATCTCTGCATCCTTCCTCTTCTTTCCTTCTTATTCTCTAGTTCTCTCCCCCCCTCTTCATATGTTCTCAATTTGCTCAGGTTATCATGACCCTTTCCCCTTCTCCAGGGGACAAAGTTTGTCTCTTTTAGGTTCCTCCTTGTTTACTAGTTTCTCTGGCAGTGTGGATTATAGACTGGTAACCCATTCCTCTATGTCTAAAATACACATACAAGTGAGTACATACCATGTATGTCTTTTTGTGATTGGGTTACCTCGCTCAGAATGGTTTCTTCAAGTTCCATCCATTTACCTGCAAATTTCAAGATTGCATTGTTTCTTTGTGCTGAGTAGTACTCCTTTGTGTAAATGTACCACATTTTCTCTATCCATTCTTTGGTAGAGGGGGATCTAGGCTGCTTCCAGTTTCTGTCTATTACTAAAAGTGCTACTATGAACATCATTGAACAGATGTCTTTGTTGTATGAATGTGTTCTGTGAATCTTGTATGAATCTTCTTTTGGGTATATGCCTAGGAGCGGAATTGTGGGATCTTGTGGTAGACTGATTCCCATTTTCTTACAGAGTCACCATACTGATTTCCAAAGTGGCTGTACAAGTTGGCACTCCCACCAGCAGTGGAGGAGTGTTCCCCTTTCTCTACATCCTATCCAGCATAAACTGTCAGTGATGTTTTTGATTTTAGCCATTCTGAAAGGAGTAAGATGGTATCTCAGAGGTGTTTTGATTTGCATATCCCTGATGGCTAAGGATGTTGAACACTTTTTTATGTGTCTTTCAGCCATTTTAGATTCCTCTATTGAGAATTGTCTGATTAGTTCTGTATCCCACTTTTTAATTGGATTGTTTGGTTTTTTGGAGACTAGCTTCTTGAGTTCATTGTATATTATAGAGATCAGCCCTCTGTCAGATGTGGGGTTGGTTTTACTTTTTTCTTACATTTTTTAAGGGATATTCCCACATTCTCTCTGAGGTCTTCTATCATTTTCATGAGTTTGTTTTCACAGTCATTCTCTTCTGCTTCATCTGCTTTGTGATGTTCAGGATTTGCTAATGAAGACTCCCTAGACTCTGGTGCTGTCATATTGTTTTTTCTGTGGTGAATGTGTTTTTTATATTCTCTTATTCCCATCCCTTCCTCGATTGGATGTAGAAGGCGTCTATTCCTCTACTGGTTGATACTGGACCCAGGTTTCCTTCCATTGGGTGCAAGCATGTCTATACCCTGATGTCTCTCCTCATCCAGTGCAGGGTGGCAGGACTGGTACTGGGGTCTTGAAAGTCTCTGAGTGAGGTCGATCCCACAGGGCTGGGATCAGTAGTGAGCAGTGCCAGTGAGATCATTTATTTCTAACACTTCTAGTTAAAAACTCAGGAAATAAGCTATTTTTAATGTAAAAGGAAAGTATATCATTATCGCTTTGTAATTGAAAGCTCCCAGCTCAGGAAAACCCACCCTAAATCCGGGCACACCTCACCCATATACCCCCTATGCTCTATGGCGTTACCTGCAGCTTGAGGTAAGTCTGGGAGCTGCTCTGCCCCCAATCTCCCCCATCTGCTCCATTCCTCTTGAGATTCCCACTGGACAGGAGTGTACTCGCCCATATCAAAAGGCCCATGTTGAGTGCGGACGCACCTCACAATTGCACGCCCAATGCCCTCTGACTGCGCCTGGCACTTGAGTTCCCCCACTGCTCTGTGCCTGCTGCCAGAGAGAGGGAGAGAACTCACCTGCACCCACTGGAAGAAGGGATGGGATGACTACAGAATAAGAACACTCTCAACAACATAGAGACCAATATGACACCATCAGAATCTAGGGATTCCACACCAACACAGAGAATAAAGAAAAATGGACCTGAAAAATTATCTTATGGAGGTGATAGAGACAATTAAAGAGGAAACAAGAAATTACCTAAAGAAATTGAAGGAAAAACAAGCAAAAAAACTACATAAAATGAAGGAAAAGAAAGGATTTTATTTTCCCTGTTACAGATATCTGCAATTGTGGACCCAGGTTGAAGAAGAAAAAGTCCCACTTGTTCACTTTGGATCCAGGTTAACTTTCATGCTACCACAGTAGATATGTCAGAACCCGGCAGCAGAGAGATAGGGCCTCACAGAGATCAGTATCCAGAAATTCACTTCAGTTGGACCATAATCAGCTTTAGTTTCTTACTTCGGGAAATGAGGGAAGCCATTAAAAGCCGAACCTTCTCATCAGGAGCCAGTGACAATGACAAATCGTGTTTGAAATTACTTGCCAACGAATCGACAAAGAAAGCAAAGATTACTTGTCTCCCTCTATTATGGTATCTGCTTTCTTATCTTCTTCTATTCTTCTGCTAGTTCAAATTTCTGCTCGCTCATGTCCTCCTCACCCCACCTCTTCTCCCCTTCTCATTCTCCTACCTCCCCATTTCCTCCTGTGCTCCCTATTTGCTCACACTACATCAGAATATTGGACATTTTTGCAACCACTGGAAGGAAACCTAGGTCCCTTACTGACCAGGAGAGGAATAGACCCCTTCTACACCCAATAGAAGAAGGGATGGGAAGAAGACAATATAAAAAAAAATTCAACAACAGAAAAAGTAATATGACAGCACCAGAGTCTAGGGATTCGACACTAGCAAGACCTGAATATCCAAATACAGATGAAGCAGAAGAGAATGGCTGTAAAAACAACTTCATGGAAATGATAGAAGACCTCATAGAGAATATGGGAAAATTCCTTAAAGAAGTCAAAGAAATAAACAAACCAAAAAATACAAGAAACCAACAATTCTCTTAAAGAAAGTCAAGAAAACATATTCAAACATATAAAGGAAAAAGTTCAAACATGAAAAATTAAATACAGATGATAAGCAAAACAAAGGCTGAGGTAAAATAGGAAAGCTGTGTATATGATCAGGAACTATAGATGCAAGTGTAACTACAGAATACAACACATGGAAGAGAGAATCTCAAGCATTGAAGATACACTAGGAGAAATAGAATCATCGATCAAAGAAAATGTTAAGGCAACCATTCCTAACACAAACTATCCAGGAAATATGGGATACCGTGAAAAGGCCAAACCTAAAAATAATACATACTGAAGAAGGTGAAAAAACCCAACTCAAAATGCAGAAACACCTTCATCAAAATCATAGAAGAAAACTTTCCCAACCTAAAGAAAGACATGCCAATGAAAGTACAAGAACTCTACAGCACACCAAATAGAGTGAAAACAAAAGTTCCATCGCCACATAATAACTAAAACTCAAACACAGAACATAGAAACAATATTAATAGCAAATAAGGAAAAACATGAAGTAACATATAAAGGCAAACCTATTCGAATTCTACCTGACTTTTCCATGGAAACACTGAAAGCCAGAAGGCCCTGGATAGATATTCTAACAACAATAAGATACCACGGATGCCAAACCAGATTACTGTAACCATCAGAATTTTCAATCAATATAGAAGCAGAAAACAAGCTATTCCATGATAAAACCAGATTTAAACAATGTATATCCACTAATTTACTCCTAATAATGTTTTGAAAGAAATACTCCAACCAAAGGAAATTAACTACAACCAAAAAACATATGAAAAGATAATCACACTTTACCAACAACCAAATATAAATGGGGTAGAAATCCACACACAATTCCACGACTAACAACAAATCCAAAGCAAACAAGAATAAACAGTCAATAGTCATTAATATCCCTCAATATTAATGGTATTAACTCACCTATAAAACACTCAGGCTAGTAGAAATCCGCTTGGGAATAGAGTGGCCCTGAGGATTCTGTCTAAATTTCCACAGTCAATGGAAACTGGTAAGACAAAATTGGTTACTTCAAACAGAAAAACCATGGAATCCACAAACTGATTGTAAAATTTTTATTCACTTTATATGGCTTTTGGTTAACAGAGATTGATACACCCATAGACACAAGAGGAGGACTTCACCCACCGTATCTCCAATTACAGATGTTTGAGAATTCACCCATGGATGCAGAGAGCTGAACTCAAGAACTGTTCCTCTCCAGGAGCAACAATTCCTTTGGCCAACTGAGTCAACCCTCTAGTCCCCACACACTGAGTTTGGAGGGAAAAACTGTCTCTTTTCTCTTCTCTGTCTCTTGTAAGCAAACATGCATGTCTGTTTCATCCTTGGCTCTCAATCCTTCATCATATAATCTGCTCAGTCTTGTCCAGACAGGTTCCTCCAAAGATACCCTGCTGCCATGGGCTTGGGTCAAGCAACTGAATAGAATGCCAGTATCCAACTCATTGGATAGTAAGCAAACCAGTCCGGCAAAAGGGTATAGTATTGGGGAATCCACTGATCCCCATTCAACTCATTTAGAGGGGCATTTAAGGGCTGAGCCCCCATGCTGTCTTTCCCCAGATACTCTGTATACACTAATGATGTACTGTAGTCTACACAGGTGGCCTGGGAACGAGGCTGGCTGCTGCTTCTGGAATACACCTGTAGGTCACAGCTGAGAGGATCCTATGATTGCTTGAAGCGTTTGGGAGGGGGCCCCAGTAAAGTGCTGTGAGCAGATGCCAAGGAGCTGAATGCTTCAGCCAACAAGTGGGGATGGGAGCCCACCATTTTCTTCCAGCTTGAGGTCTCAGAAACCTCAGAAGCATGAGCTGTAATGAAATCCAGTGCCTTGGTTTTCAACTGCTCTGCACTGTGGAGGTCAGCTAGGATGAGCGTGTGGGCTGCATTCTCCACAGAGAGGTCCCTGCAGAGGACATCCCCACACATGACCTTCAAATGCTCCAGGCCATACTTGTCAGCAGCTGCCAGGACAGCATCTGCCATGCTGTGGAGGTCTGGTGCCTTCCCGGTGTAAATGAATTCCATCATGGTCTTGAAAACTTGCAGCTCCAGATCCAGGATCTCAACGCGGTTTTTTCTGCTCTCCTCCATGTCCTTTTCAAACATAGCTCTGAAAACTGGAGAGCGAGCTGCTAGGATGGCCTTGTGAGCCCCGAATTCCTGGCCAGCTACCACTAGGCTGCAGTCTGTGAAGACAGAATTCTCCCACAGCTGTCCTAGGTCATCTGCCACCGTGCACCTGGGAACCAGGATACCTGGGACCTTGCTAGCCTTGGAGTTGAGGAGGGAGTCTTGGACTGCCAGGTCCACATCGCATAAGACAGTGAGTTCATTGTCTGGGAGAAGCCAAGACTCCAGACTCAAGAGCAAATCTCGATGGATGAACTTTGTGAATCCCCAGTGTTGATTTGGCGTGAACTTGAGGAAACCTGGGGTTATCATACCATTGGTTTTCTCTCCGTCGACACTCCTGATCCAAAACTGGAGCCTTGCCCGTACTGGACTCTTTGGGCAGCTGAGCAATGTTAGGTGAACTGACAAGTAATCTTGGCTGTCTTCGTCGATCCCGTTTGTCCGTACTTTCAAACACCATTTGTCGTTGACACTGGATCCAGATGAGAAGGTTGGACTTTTAATGGCTTCCTCTACTTCCTGAAGCAGGAATCTGAAGTTGCTTATGGTCCAACTGTAGGAAAATTTCTGGACACTGATCTCTGTGTAGCCCCATCGTTCGGCTGCACCGTCTTCTGTCATATCTACTGTGGTAGTTTGAAAGTTAATCTGGATCCAAAATGAAGAAATAGGACTTTTTCTTCTTCAACCTGGGGTCACAATTGTAGAGATCTGTAACAAGGAAAATAAATCCTGAGAGAATCATTATTATGATTAAAGTCTCTTTATTCAAGAAGACACCAGGGCAAAACACATTCCAGAGCTAGGTTATATAACCCAGCAAGCGCGGCCAAAACTAAAAGGGTGCCAGGGTCCCCACATGCAGCCCCTTCAGAAGCTCCCTTAGGTCACCCTGGCTTTCCTTCACCACGCCCTTATGGGCGAGTCCGGATTCCACCTGGTACCTCTCCCAGGACTATTGGGCGGGGCTAGGGTGTCTCCCTACAAATCATATTGGTGTTCAAGCTTCAAGGTGAATATCAGCGAGGCAAAGCAGCCAAGCCACTTGCTCTTGCCTCTACATCAGGCTCCATGAGATCTCAACAAACATCACACTGCTGCGTCTCCTCAGCTTAACTGGAGATAACCACAAGACTGACTACTGAAGACCCCACTCCTAATTTATTACACTCCAGTGCTGAGATAATGGGCATGAGATCTGTTACTCCTTTAATTTGGTTTAATCTCTTGTAGCCCTGTGTGGACTTGAACACAAAGAGAACCATCTGCATTTCTCTCCTGAGTCCTCAGAAGAAAGGTGTCTGGGTAACTAATATGGGTGATTTCCTATTTTGATCTCCAGTGGCTTCAGAAATTGTAAGCTATATCTGTACTACCACTGATAGTGTTTAGTCTTTTATTTCTGTTTTCCCCTCTGTTCTCACTTCTATGGGGCTGGAAACTTGGATATCTCTCTGAAATTTTCTATCAAGATTTCAAAACCAGTTTCAGAGAAGAGAGTTTAGGCTACTATGGAAAGTTACATCACTCGGATTTCTTTTCTAGATTGAATCTTAGGTCAACAGGTAACTATTTTGACAATTTTACTCAAATGTTGAAACACATGGGACATTTTTACACTTATATCCAAAAGGGTTGTGCTAGGGTTCTCTAGAGCAACAGAACATATGGAATGAACCTCTCTGGGTAAAGAAGGAGACTAACCTAGAATGACATAGGGCTGCATTCTTGTTAATCACACAATTTCAGCTGTGAAGGAAAAGTGTAAGAATCCAGTACTTACTCAGTCCAGGAGGTAGGATCTATCTGGTGTTCTTCAGTATATGCTGAAATTCAAATAAGCATTCTCTAATGGCAGTGAAGTGATGGACTTGCTGAAAGGTTAGCGCAGGCAGTCAGAGTGTTGCAACTTCCTTCTTGCATGTCTTTTATATGCTTCCAGAAGAAGGTGTATCCCAATTTAGGGTGTGTCTCCTAGCCTAAGACCTGGATTAAAGGTGTGTGTCTTCAGGCCTGGAGATCCCGTTCTTATGTTTGGGTTTTCTACCTTCAAATTCAGTATTTCAGATGGATCTCCTACTCCAACTCATGCAAAACATTCCTCAGAATTGTGCCATCCATTTTAGGATATTTTAGTTAATTCCAGGGTGGTCTATTTGGGAAGCAAGAATAACCATCACAAGTGCATTTTGCTTTCTGGAATTAATCTTCTATGAATAAAGAAATGATTTCACTTCCTACACAGTTGTTATTTACTCTTCTCATGTTGATAAATATTCCTACCGCCCCACTCTGGTGCCATATACCTTTAATCCCAGCACCTCAGAGTCACAGGTAGACATTTCTCTGTTAGTTCAAGGCCAGCTTGGTATACAGAGAATTTCTATGACCACCAGAACTGTTACACAGAAATACCTCTTTGTGAAAAAAAGTAATCTTCCCATGAACATGATCTAGGAAGAAGACTGTTTTTTCTATCAGTGTTCACAATATGGAGCTCAGGTCAGCCTGGCTTACCTGAGACCTACCAAAAAACAAACAGACAGACAAGTAAATTCATGAAAGAATAAATATTAAACATATATGGAGAAAAGAACTATCATGATATACGGACATCAACAAAGTCAGCTTAGACATGTAGCAGTAAGGTCATTTCCAGACACTAGTTCTCATTGGGACATGGCCCATCATATCACTAGTTTACTTAAAGTAAATTACCTAATTTTCACTTCCACTTTTCCCCCAAAACAGGAATTATTTACCACTTCAAAGGGAAAGATTAATGCTAGGGCAGGAAAGATCGCTCTGTGTTATGAGCACTGGCTGCTTTTATAGAGGACCTGTGTCCAATTCCTAGCACCCACATGTGGGCTCACAACCATCTGTACGTCTACTTCTAGAGAATCCCAGGCCATCTTAGCCCCACGTAGCCCCACATCTGCATGTCTAACTGACATCTGAGCACGCAGAACGTGTGTGTGTGTGTGTGTGTGTGTGTGTGTGTGTGTGTGTATGAAAAGAAAATAGTAAAAAGTTAAATTAAAATGGACAATTAACATTTAGAACTTCCTTCCTGCAGGAAAAGGAGCTGACCAAGAGTCGCGATTCTATTGGCCCCCTGAATGTTGGTGTCAATCGAGGGCCTAGAAGTCTATGGGGCCTCTGGCAGTGGAACCAGTATTTTCCCCTAGTACACAAATGGACTTTGGGAGCCCATTCGCTACGAAGGAACACTCTCTCGGCCTAGATACAATGGAATAGCCTAGGTCCTGCCCCTAAAGATGTAACAGATATTGATGATCCGCTATGGGAGGACTCACCCTCCATGAGGAATGGATGGGGGTTAGTTGGGGAGCAAATAAGGAAAAACATCAAGTAACATATAAAGGCAAACCTATTAGAATTCTACCTGCCTTTTCCATGGAAACACTGAAAGTCAGTAGGCCCTGGATAGATATTCTACCAACACTAAGAGACCCCGGATGCCAACCCAGATAACTGTACCCAGCAGAATTTTCAATCAATACAATGCAGAAAAAACAAGATATTCCATGATATAACCAGATTTAAACAATACATACCCACTAATGTAGTCCAAAAGAATGTTTTGGAAGGAAAACTCCAACACAAGGAAGTTAACTACAACCAGAAAAACATATGCAAGTGATAATCCCAGCTTACCAATAGCCAAAAGATAAATGGGGTAGAAATCCACACACAATTCCAAACCAACAACAAATCCAAAGCAAAATAGAATGAACAATCAATGTTCATTAATATCGCTCAATATTAATGGTATTTATTCACCTTTAAAAAGCACAGACTAACAGAAACGCTCTTGAGAATAGAGTGGCTTTGAGAATTCTGTCTAAACTTCCACAACCAAGCAGAGCTCAATGGACAAAATTGGGTACTGCAAACAGAAAAACCATGGAATCCACAAACTGATTGTAAAATTTTTATTCACTTTATATGGCTTTTGGTTAACAGAGATTGATACACCCATAGACACAAGAGGAGGACTTCACCCACCGTATCTCCAATTACAGATGTTTGAGAATTCACCCATGGATGCAGAGAGCTGAACTCAAGAACTGTTCCTCTCCAGGAGCAACAATTCCTTTGGCCAACTGAGTCAACCCTCTAGTCCCCACACACTGAGTTTGGAGGGAAAAACTGTCTCTTTTCTCTTCTCTGTCTCTTGTAAGCAAACATGCATGTCTGTTTCATCCTTGGCTCTCAATCCTTCATCATATAATCTGCTCAGTCTTGTCCAGACAGGTTCCTCCAAAGATACCCTGCTGCCATGGGCTTGGGTCAAGCAACTGAATAGAATGCCAGTATCCAACTCATTGGATAGTAAGCAAACCAGTCCGGCAAAAGGGTATAGTATTGGGGAATCCACTGATCCCCATTCAACTCATTTAGAGGGGCATTTAAGGGCTGAGCCCCCATGCTGTCTTTCCCCAGATACTCTGTATACACTAATGATGTACTGTAGTCTACACAGGTGGCCTGGGAATGAGGCTGGCTGCTGCTTCTGGAATACACCTGTAGGTCACAGCTGAGAGGATCCTATGATTGCTTGAAGCGTTTGGGAGGGGGCCCCAGTAAAGTGCTGTGAGCAGATGCCAAGGAGCTGAATGCTTCAGCCAACAAGTGGGGATGGGAGCCCACCATTTTCTTCCAGCTTGAGGTCTCAGAAACCTCAGAAGCATGAGCTGTAATGAAATCCAGTGCCTTGGTTTTCAACTGCTCTGCACTGTGGAGGTCAGCTAGGATGAGCGTGTGGGCTGCATTCTCCACAGAGAGGTCCCTGCAGAGGACATCCCCACACATGACCTTCAAATGCTCCAGGCCATACTTGTCAGCAGCTGCCAGGACAGCATCTGCCATGCTGTGGAGGTCTGGTGCCTTCCCGGTGTAAATGAATTCCATCATGGTCTTGAAAACTTGCAGCTCCAGATCCAGGATCTCAACGCGGTTTTTTCTGCTCTCCTCCATGTCCTTTTCAAACATAGCTCTGAAAACTGAAGAGCGAGCTGCTAGGATGGCCTTGTGAGCCCCGAATTCCTGGCCAGCTACCACTAGGCTGCAGTCTGTGAAGACAGAATTCTCCCACAGCTGTCCTAGGTCATCTGCCACCGTGCACCTGGGAACCAGGATACCTGGGACCTTGCTAGCCTTGGAGTTGAGGAGGGAGTCTTGGACTGCCAGGTCCACATCGCATAAGACAGTGAGTTCATTGTCTGGGAGAAGCCAAGACTCCAGACTCAAGAGCAAATCTCGATGGATGAACTTTGTGAATCCCCAGTGTTGATTTGGCGTGAACTTGAGGAAACCTGGGGTTATCATACCATTGGTTTTCTCTCCGTCGACACTCCTGATCCAAAACTGGAGCCTTGCCCGTACTGGACTCTTTGGGCAGCTGAGCAATGTTAGGTGAACTGACAAGTAATCTTGGCTGTCTTCGTCGATCCCGTTTGTCCGTACTTTCAAACACCATTTGTCGTTGACACTGGATCCAGATGAGAAGGTTGGACTTTTAATGGCTTCCTCTACTTCCTGAAGCAGGAATCTGAAGTTGCTTATGGTCCAACTGTAGGAAAATTTCTGGACACTGATCTCTGTGTAGCCCCATCGTTCGGCTGCACCGTCTTCTGTCATATCTACTGTGGTAGTTTGAAAGTTAATCTGGATCCAAAATGAAGAAATAGGACTTTTTCTTCTTCAACCTGGGGTCACAATTGTAGAGATCTGTAACAAGGAAAATAAATCCTGAGAGAATCATTATTATGATTAAAGTCTCTTTATTCAAGAAGACACCAGGGCAAAACACATTCCAGAGCTAGGTTATATAACCCAGCAAGCGCGGCCAAAACTAAAAGGGTGCCAGGGTCCCCACATGCAGCCCCTTCAGAAGCTCCCTTAGGTCACCCTGGCTTTCCTTCACCACGCCCTTATGGGCGAGTCCGGATTCCACCTGGTACCTCTCCCAGGACTATTGGGCGGGGCTAGGGTGTCTCCCTACAAATCATATTGGTGTTCAAGCTTCAAGGTGAATATCAGCGAGGCAAAGCAGCCAAGCCACTTGCTCTTGCCTCTACATCAGGCTCCATGAGATCTCAACAAACATCACACTGCTGCGTCTCCTCAGCTTAACTGGAGATAACCACAAGACTGACTACTGAAGACCCCACTCCTAATTTATTACACTCCAGTGCTGAGATAATGGGCATGAGATCTGTTACTCCTTTAATTTGGTTTAATCTCTTGTAGCCCTGTGTGGACTTGAACACAAAGAGAACCATCTGCATTTCTCTCCTGAGTCCTCAGAAGAAAGGTGTCTGGGTAACTAATATGGGTGATTTCCTATTTTGATCTCCAGTGGCTTCAGAAATTGTAAGCTATATCTGTACTACCACTGATAGTGTTTAGTCTTTTATTTCTGTTTTCCCCTCTGTTCTCACTTCTATGGGGCTGGAAACTTGGATATCTCTCTGAAATTTTCTATCAAGATTTCAAAACCAGTTTCAGAGAAGAGAGTTTAGGCTACTATGGAAAGTTACATCACTCGGATTTCTTTTCTAGATTGAATCTTAGGTCAACAGGTAACTATTTTGACAATTTTACTCAAATGTTGAAACACATGGGACATTTTTACACTTATATCCAAAAGGGTTGTGCTAGGGTTCTCTAGAGCAACAGAACATATGGAATGAACCTCTCTGGGTAAAGAAGGAGACTAACCTAGAATGACATAGGGCTGCATTCTTGTTAATCACACAATTTCAGCTGTGAAGGAAAAGTGTAAGAATCCAGTACTTACTCAGTCCAGGAGGTAGGATCTATCTGGTGTTCTTCAGTATATGCTGAAATTCAAATAAGCATTCTCTAATGGCAGTGAAGTGATGGACTTGCTGAAAGGTTAGCGCAGGCAGTCAGAGTGTTGCAACTTCCTTCTTGCATGTCTTTTATATGCTTCCAGAAGAAGGTGTATCCCAATTTAGGGTGTGTCTCCTAGCCTAAGACCTGGATTAAAGGTGTGTGTCTTCAGGCCTGGAGATCCCGTTCTTATGTTTGGGTTTTCTACCTTCAAATTCAGTATTTCAGATGGATCTCCTACTCCAACTCATGCAAAACATTCCTCAGAATTGTGCCATCCATTTTAGGATATTTTAGTTAATTCCAGGGTGGTCTATTTGGGAAGCAAGAATAACCATCACAAGTGCATTTTGCTTTCTGGAATTAATCTTCTATGAATAAAGAAATGATTTCACTTCCTACACAGTTGTTATTTACTCTTCTCATGTTGATAAATATTCCTACCGCCCCACTCTGGTGCCATATACCTTTAATCCCAGCACCTCAGAGTCACAGGTAGACATTTCTCTGTTAGTTCAAGGCCAGCTTGGTATACAGAGAATTTCTATGACCACCAGAACTGTTACACAGAAATACCTCTTTGTGAAAAAAAGTAATCTTCCCATGAACATGATCTAGGAAGAAGACTGTTTTTTCTATCAGTGTTCACAATATGGAGCTCAGGTCAGCCTGGCTTACCTGAGACCTACCAAAAAACAAACAGACAGACAAGTAAATTCATGAAAGAATAAATATTAAACATATATGGAGAAAAGAACTATCATGATATACGGACATCAACAAAGTCAGCTTAGACATGTAGCAGTAAGGTCATTTCCAGACACTAGTTCTCATTGGGACATGGCCCATCATATCACTAGTTTACTTAAAGTAAATTACCTAATTTTCACTTCCACTTTTCCCCCAAAACAGGAATTATTTACCACTTCAAAGGGAAAGATTAATGCTAGGGCAGGAAAGATCGCTCTGTGTTATGAGCACTGGCTGCTTTTATAGAGGACCTGTGTCCAATTCCTAGCACCCACATGTGGGCTCACAACCATCTGTACGTCTACTTCTAGAGAATCCCAGGCCATCTTAGCCCCACGTAGCCCCACATCTGCATGTCTAACTGACATCTGAGCACGCAGAACGTGTGTGTGTGTGTGTGTGTGTGTGTGTGTGTGTGTGTGTGTGTGTGTGTATGAAAAGAAAATAGTAAAAAGTTAAATTAAAATGGACAATTAACATTTAGAACTTCCTTCCTGCAGGAAAAGGAGCTGACCAAGAGTCGCGATTCTATTGGCCCCCTGAATGTTGGTGTCAATCGAGGGCCTAGAAGTCTATGGGGCCTCTGGCAGTGGAACCAGTATTTTCCCCTAGTACACAAATGGACTTTGGGAGCCCATTCGCTACGAAGGAACACTCTCTCGGCCTAGATACAATGGAATAGCCTAGGTCCTGCCCCTAAAGATGTAACAGATATTGATGATCCGCTATGGGAGGACTCACCCTCCATGAGGAATGGATGGGAGTTAGTTGGGGAGCAAATAAGGAAAAACATCAAGTAACATATAAAGGCAAACCTATTAGAATTCTACCTGCCTTTTCCATGGAAACACTGAAAGTCAGTAGGCCCTGGATAGATATTCTACCAACACTAAGAGACCCCGGATGCCAACCCAGATAACTGTACCCAGCAGAATTTTCAATCAATACAATGCAGAAAAAACAAGATATTCCATGATATAACCAGATTTAAACAATACATACCCACTAATGTAGTCCAAAAGAATGTTTTGGAAGGAAAACTCCAACACAAGGAAGTTAACTACAACCAGAAAAACATATGCAAGTGATAATCCCAGCTTACCAATAGCCAAAAGATAAATGGGGTAGAAATCCACACACAATTCCAAACCAACAACAAATCCAAAGCAAAATAGAATGAACAATCAATGTTCATTAATATCGCTCAATATTAATGGTATTTATTCACCTTTAAAAAGCACAGACTAACAGAAACGCTCTTGAGAATAGAGTGGCTTTGAGAATTCTGTCTAAACTTCCACAACCAAGCAGAGCTCAATGGACAAAATTGGGTACTGCAAACAGAAAAACCATGGAATCCACAAACTGATTGTAAAATTTTTATTCACTTTATATGGCTTTTGGTTAACAGAGATTGATACACCCATAGACACAAGAGGAGGACTTCACCCACCGTATCTCCAATTACAGATGTTTGAGAATTCACCCATGGATGCAGAGAGCTGAACTCAAGAACTGTTCCTCTCCAGGAGCAACAATTCCTTTGGCCAACTGAGTCAACCCTCTAGTCCCCACACACTGAGTTTGGAGGGAAAAACTGTCTCTTTTCTCTTCTCTGTCTCTTGTAAGCAAACATGCATGTCTGTTTCATCCTTGGCTCTCAATCCTTCATCATATAATCTGCTCAGTCTTGTCCAGACAGGTTCCTCCAAAGATACCCTGCTGCCATGGGCTTGGGTCAAGCAACTGAATAGAATGCCAGTATCCAACTCATTGGATAGTAAGCAAACCAGTCCGGCAAAAGGGTATAGTATTGGGGAATCCACTGATCCCCATTCAACTCATTTAGAGGGGCATTTAAGGGCTGAGCCCCCATGCTGTCTTTCCCCAGATACTCTGTATACACTAATGATGTACTGTAGTCTACACAGGTGGCCTGGGAACGAGGCTGGCTGCTGCTTCTGGAATACACCTGTAGGTCACAGCTGAGAGGATCCTATGATTGCTTGAAGCGTTTGGGAGGGGGCCCCAGTAAAGTGCTGTGAGCAGATGCCAAGGAGCTGAATGCTTCAGCCAACAAGTGGGGATGGGAGCCCACCATTTTCTTCCAGCTTGAGGTCTCAGAAACCTCAGAAGCATGAGCTGTAATGAAATCCAGTGCCTTGGTTTTCAACTGCTCTGCACTGTGGAGGTCAGCTAGGATGAGCGTGTGGGCTGCATTCTCCACAGAGAGGTCCCTGCAGAGGACATCCCCACACATGACCTTCAAATGCTCCAGGCCATACTTGTCAGCAGCTGCCAGGACAGCATCTGCCATGCTGTGGAGGTCTGGTGCCTTCCCGGTGTAAATGAATTCCATCATGGTCTTGAAAACTTGCAGCTCCAGATCCAGGATCTCAACGCGGTTTTTTCTGCTCTCCTCCATGTCCTTTTCAAACATAGCTCTGAAAACTGGAGAGCGAGCTGCTAGGATGGCCTTGTGAGCCCCGAATTCCTGGCCAGCTACCACTAGGCTGCAGTCTGTGAAGACAGAATTCTCCCACAGCTGTCCTAGGTCATCTGCCACCGTGCACCTGGGAACCAGGATACCTGGGACCTTGCTAGCCTTGGAGTTGAGGAGGGAGTCTTGGACTGCCAGGTCCACATCGCATAAGACAGTGAGTTCATTGTCTGGGAGAAGCCAAGACTCCAGACTCAAGAGCAAATCTCGATGGATGAACTTTGTGAATCCCCAGTGTTGATTTGGCGTGAACTTGAGGAAACCTGGGGTTATCATACCATTGGTTTTCTCTCCGTCGACACTCCTGATCCAAAACTGGAGCCTTGCCCGTACTGGACTCTTTGGGCAGCTGAGCAATGTTAGGTGAACTGACAAGTAATCTTGGCTGTCTTCGTCGATCCCGTTTGTCCGTACTTTCAAACACCATTTGTCGTTGACACTGGATCCAGATGAGAAGGTTGGACTTTTAATGGCTTCCTCTACTTCCTGAAGCAGGAATCTGAAGTTGCTTATGGTCCAACTGTAGGAAAATTTCTGGACACTGATCTCTGTGTAGCCCCATCGTTCGGCTGCACCGTCTTCTGTCATATCTACTGTGGTAGTTTGAAAGTTAATCTGGATCCAAAATGAAGAAATAGGACTTTTTCTTCTTCAACCTGGGGTCACAATTGTAGAGATCTGTAACAAGGAAAATAAATCCTGAGAGAATCATTATTATGATTAAAGTCTCTTTATTCAAGAAGACACCAGGGCAAAACACATTCCAGAGCTAGGTTATATAACCCAGCAAGCGCGGCCAAAACTAAAAGGGTGCCAGGGTCCCCACATGCAGCCCCTTCAGAAGCTCCCTTAGGTCACCCTGGCTTTCCTTCACCACGCCCTTATGGGCGAGTCCGGATTCCACCTGGTACCTCTCCCAGGACTATTGGGCGGGGCTAGGGTGTCTCCCTACAAATCATATTGGTGTTCAAGCTTCAAGGTGAATATCAGCGAGGCAAAGCAGCCAAGCCACTTGCTCTTGCCTCTACATCAGGCTCCATGAGATCTCAACAAACATCACACTGCTGCGTCTCCTCAGCTTAACTGGAGATAACCACAAGACTGACTACTGAAGACCCCACTCCTAATTTATTACACTCCAGTGCTGAGATAATGGGCATGAGATCTGTTACTCCTTTAATTTGGTTTAATCTCTTGTAGCCCTGTGTGGACTTGAACACAAAGAGAACCATCTGCATTTCTCTCCTGAGTCCTCAGAAGAAAGGTGTCTGGGTAACTAATATGGGTGATTTCCTATTTTGATCTCCAGTGGCTTCAGAAATTGTAAGCTATATCTGTACTACCACTGATAGTGTTTAGTCTTTTATTTCTGTTTTCCCCTCTGTTCTCACTTCTATGGGGCTGGAAACTTGGATATCTCTCTGAAATTTTCTATCAAGATTTCAAAACCAGTTTCAGAGAAGAGAGTTTAGGCTACTATGGAAAGTTACATCACTCGGATTTCTTTTCTAGATTGAATCTTAGGTCAACAGGTAACTATTTTGACAATTTTACTCAAATGTTGAAACACATGGGACATTTTTACACTTATATCCAAAAGGGTTGTGCTAGGGTTCTCTAGAGCAACAGAACATATGGAATGAACCTCTCTGGGTAAAGAAGGAGACTAACCTAGAATGACATAGGGCTGCATTCTTGTTAATCACACAATTTCAGCTGTGAAGGAAAAGTGTAAGAATCCAGTACTTACTCAGTCCAGGAGGTAGGATCTATCTGGTGTTCTTCAGTATATGCTGAAATTCAAATAAGCATTCTCTAATGGCAGTGAAGTGATGGACTTGCTGAAAGGTTAGCGCAGGCAGTCAGAGTGTTGCAACTTCCTTCTTGCATGTCTTTTATATGCTTCCAGAAGAAGGTGTATCCCAATTTAGGGTGTGTCTCCTAGCCTAAGACCTGGATTAAAGGTGTGTGTCTTCAGGCCTGGAGATCCCGTTCTTATGTTTGGGTTTTCTACCTTCAAATTCAGTATTTCAGATGGATCTCCTACTCCAACTCATGCAAAACATTCCTCAGAATTGTGCCATCCATTTTAGGATATTTTAGTTAATTCCAGGGTGGTCTATTTGGGAAGCAAGAATAACCATCACAAGTGCATTTTGCTTTCTGGAATTAATCTTCTATGAATAAAGAAATGATTTCACTTCCTACACAGTTGTTATTTACTCTTCTCATGTTGATAAATATTCCTACCGCCCCACTCTGGTGCCATATACCTTTAATCCCAGCACCTCAGAGTCACAGGTAGACATTTCTCTGTTAGTTCAAGGCCAGCTTGGTATACAGAGAATTTCTATGACCACCAGAACTGTTACACAGAAATACCTCTTTGTGAAAAAAAGTAATCTTCCCATGAACATGATCTAGGAAGAAGACTGTTTTTTCTATCAGTGTTCACAATATAAGTTCAGGAGAATCCCTTTATGGAGAGCATTAAGCAGGGCCAAGCAGGATCCTCTGAAAATGGTTACCTTCTTTCCTAACTTTCATTCCATCCAAACTCATTTTCCCAGGGATGGCTTCACTGAATTTCACTGGTGGTCTTGCCCTTCCTCTTCTGTATATGCTCCTTGAACACAAATTCTGATCCACTTAGGTGTGTGCTATCAGAAGTCCCTAAAGGCCTTTCATTTTGCTCTCATTTTGCTAGTGGCCAGAACAAAGCATCTCATTACCTCATAATTTCATCCCTCACTTGTAAGTCTATCCCCTTCAATCTTAGACCTCCCAGGCTTACTCTGCTAGACTTAAAATTGTCAGAGCATTCTTGTTTGCAAAGGGTTCAGAATATATTCAACAGTTACTGAACTGTCTCTTCCTTCAAATATGGGGGCTTGAAATTAACAAATTGAATCCTATAAAAGTAATGTTTTCTGAGATGGAATAACTATTACCCTGACTTTGAATCCTCCTAGTGAAAAATCACCTATGCTATTAAATGCCCACCTACTATAATTCTACCAAAGTAAAAAAAAATAGTAAAAATGAACAATCAAAACCAATTGATTGAATTATCTTCTACTGATAGATAAGTAGTGTTGTAGCCTGAATTATAGAGAGACAGACTGGGAATGGCTGTGCTGATTCAATCAATGAACCTATTTCCCTGTAGTCTTGGCTTAGAGCTACTCTCCAAGATAAGATAACTGGAGAGACATGATATGTACAGAGAATTTTGATCAACACACCACAGAATGAAATCCATTTAAATATCCTCCCTCTATGGTTTCTGTTGAATATAGTCTTCATTTCCAGGAAACTAGAATAATATCTCACTTTATGGACCAGAAGAATAAGCATGGAAGTTCTGCGGTTGAACAGGACAGAATCTACCAGAAAACGAGGGAGTATATGACCTTGTGAGACTCAATGTAAGTGATTGAGAGGAGAAGGATTTAGGATATTCATTAACCACACTCATAGATGGGGATATAATACTTTTTCTAGGTATGATCATCTGAGAGGCAGTGAAAAGACCACCACTACAGTTTGTTGGAGTCATCCGAGGACTGTGGTTCTGGATAGTATATAGGGTAAGAAAGAGGAGAGCCACCATAAGGGCTTCCTAGCTCTGCTTCACTCTCAAAATTAATGGGCTCTTTATCTGATGTCTATTCTGTGAAAACTAAGACTGCTGAAACACTCAGGAACACCCTTCTTCCCTGATGCTGTTTATAGCAGCGCTCATTGGAAACATACTTGAGATGACTCTTCTTGATTCTCAACCCTCAATTTCTGGTTTAACAATACTCAAAGATGCAGACCACACCTGTGAGAAATTCTTGCTGAAGTTGAAGTAGACAGATCCATTTGAAATGTTTACTTTTGAGGGAAGAATACACACACCCTTAATCTGGATCTACAGGCTGGGAGGACTTTACATCAGCCCTGACTTTTATTAATTATTACACATTATTCATTACTTACATATTCTTCTTGATGAGCATGTCTCTGCTCCACTATGTTTAAAAATTGTGCAAAACTGAAGTCTTATTTTTTCTTTTATTTATGTTTTCTTTGCTTTTGCTTTCATAGATTAAGCCACTCAAAGAAAATAAGCCTCATCTCAAATAAGTGCTTCCCTTGATCCACTTAAAGTCCCTGAGTATTCCAAGCTACCACTGAAGATGGCTTTTATGTCCTGAATATAATTTACAGCAGGACACCAGTGTTTCCTGCTTCAGAATCTCTCCTTTGGGGACAGGTTCATATTTGAAGGAGTTGACATTGGGTTAGGGGTTGATTGAGATTGTCTTTGTTTTGTATAGGGAATCTCATTTAGTATGCAAACACAACTATCAAACTCAGTAGATTTCTGCCACCTCAGTTTCCCAATGCAGGCCTAGGTCAGCAAGGGATGCTTAGAATATCACATTCATTACATACTGAGAGAAAACATACTTATTTTGGCACATTTCTAGTGAATTCGTGTTCACAATAACCTTCTTGTACATAAGCAATCCTCCCAAGTCTGTCTCAAGGGTGTCTTAAACTGAATGTGTTAACCCCTACACACATAATGAAAAATAACTTTCCTCCTGATTTGCATTCTCTCTCTTACTGTTTTTGAAATGGTGTGTCCATACACAGCCTTGGCTGTCTTTGGACTCACTCTATAGACAAGGTTGGCTGAAAAACATAGTAATCTGCCTACCTCTGCCTTCTGAGGACCAGATTTAAATACTTGAATTTTTAAATCATAGAATAGACAGTAGTAAGAGGGTTGGAACAGGTAGGAAGAAGAGATAGTAAAAAGTACTTGTAAGTGTATGAAGTATATGTGGTACACAATATGGACCCTAGCTCTTCAGAGCCTGAGGGAATGGAATTATGAGTCATCTGGCCTGGGCTGTACACTGAGTGGTTCCAGTCAGAAAGAGATTGAAGAAAACTTCAGGGAGAATAAAGAGAATAAACTTCTCTTGATCCCATTCTCTGTGTTTCTGTGTGTCTGTCTGTGTGTCTGTCTGTGTGTCTGTCTGTCTGTCTGTCTCTCTCTCTCTCTCTCTCTCTCTCTCTCTCTCTCTCTCTCTATATATATATATATATATAATATATATATATATATATATATATGTCTTCTCTCTCTTGCATGTGTGTTTGAATTTGTGTGTGTTTGTATGTCTATGTGTTTCAGTCAGTTTCTTCCTTATAATGACTAATGGCTTTCTCTGGTGATGAAGACACTTGTGTTGATTAAGACTTGTGCATCCCCTTTTTGGTGGCCTGAAACGTTTGGCTGTTCCAGACCACCAGATACCCACATGCCTGAAATTAAAGCTCCTCCTGTCCCATTCCTTTAGTGACTGAACCTATAAACATTTCCTGTACTGCAACTTTGGTGGAGGTTCTCAGTTTCCCCATGAAAAGCTGCTCTCCTCTCCAGAACCATGCTCATGGGAGCTCTTGGCTGGCAATGTAAAGCACTTATTTTGCAAATGTGTGGTCCTGTAGTGACTACCTTCAAGTCAAATGACACACTTGAGGGAATGGTATCTGTCACCATGACTGTAAACCCACATATATCAGAGTCATTCATATTACTAGATAGCCAACTATAATAGATTCCAAAGTGAAAAAGCAAAAATTCAGGGATTAAGATCAATTGATTGATTTATCCTGTATAGAGGAAGGAGCAGCTTCGGGGCAGACTTTCAGGAGACCTAGGCTGGGAATTACTGAGTGGATTGAATCACCATGGTTATTTTCCTGTGCTTTAGGCCTACTGTGTCTCTCCAGACACCATGCCCTGGAGAGAGTTGACAGAAGTAGGGAGCCTTTACACATCACATTGGAAGGGAAACCATCTCAAATTCCCTTCTTCAGTAACTTGAATATATTCTGTGTCCTTTCAAAGCCAGAATACTGTCTCGCTTGTAAACTTAGCACAGTAAGCCTAGAAGTTTAAAGTTAAAGGACAGAACCCAAAAGTGAAGGATTAAAATTATGAGGTAATGAGAAGCTGAATTTGGCAGTCAGCATGATGGAATAGATGTATTTAGGATCTTCTCATCCCACACTCTTAAGGAAGAGTGGTTCCAAGGAGGATTAACCCAGAAAGAGGGGCAAGACCATCAATGAAATTTGGTGGAGTCATCTCTGGGACTCTGATTCTGGAATATATGGCAGGAAAAAGTTTCTATTAAAAGACTGTCCAGCCTGGCTCTGCTTCCTGCCACCCTATAGGAGTTATTCCACCCTGACCTCCTTATTTTGAACACTGAGACCCCTGAGGGTCAAAAAGCAGCTCTTCCTTATCCAAGTTAATAGGAGGAATTTTTTTCAAGACAAGGTCTTTCTGTGTAACAGGTATGGATGTCCTGCTACTACTTCTATAAACCTGAGTGGCCTTGATTTCAAAGAGATCTGCCTGCCTGTGCCTCCAAGTGATTGGATTAAAAGCTTGGAACACTGCCACCAGTCTTGGAGGAATTCTTATAACAATATGAGACGAGAAAGTAACAACTGTGTAGGAAAGAACACCATCCCTTTATTTATGGAAGATTCACTCCAGCAAACAAACTGCACTTGTAATGGTTATTCTTGGTTGCCAACTAAACCCCATTCAGAATTAACTAAATAATAAAATGGAGTGAGCAACTCTTCCATATGTTTTGCATAAGATCAAGTAGGCAGGTCAACTTAAAACAGAAAATCTTGAGGGAGGAAGACACAAACATTTACCCTGCATCTCGAGGCCCAAAAACACACTTTAATCCAGATCTTGAGGCTGGGTGACACACCCTAAATTTAGACACACCTACTGCTGGAAGCATATAACAGCACCTGAAGGAGGGAAGCAGTTTCACCCTGCCTGCTTGCCATCACCCTGCCACAACCCAATTGTTTCAGTGGCCTTACAGAATACTTGTTGTAATTCCAGCACATACGTAGACCAGGGGACACATCCAAACTTCTGGACTGAGTAAGAGCTGGATTCTTGAACTTTCCCTTAACAACTAGCCATTGTGGTATTAGCAGGACTGCATCCTGTAGGGAGAAACCCTGATTAAGAGGTACCTATATTCTATATTAGCAGTAAGCTTCATACGTAATGTGATATCTCTAAACAGAGAATTGAGACCCTGGGAAAAGAAATAAGAACATGTATGAATTTTGGGCAGCTTAGAAAGTTGGATGCAAGATATAAAAGCAATCCAGGAAAACATGATCTCTGAAATGCAAGACATGAATTGTTTATGTAAAGAAGTTGAGGATATTAAGTATGGCCATGCTGCATTAATAACACAGGGAGAACAAACTCATGGAAAAACAGAACACAAATTTTGTTTCATGTCTGATGGCTTAAATGGAAAGAGAGCTAAGAACCAGGACAGGATTAGCAAAATGGCACAGACAATTTGCTCCATATCTCATGAATGTACTGACACAGGACAAAACCTGGAGTCTAGGATTGCATATATAGAAGGCAATTCACATGCCATTTACCTACTATCTAAGGATGAGAATATTAAAGGTTTAGAAGCATATATAAATGAAGAAACAAGACAAATAAATGATTCTATAAAATTCTCAGAATCTTATATGATTCACCAGATTCAAACTGTCCATGAAAAGGTGGAAGTCAGGCTGCAAGCCTTGGATGACTCCGAAATGGAATCCTCCCAATCTGATGCACCTATTCCAATCAAACATCAGGAAAACCTGCCTAAGTTTGTTATGCATATACATTTGGTCTTCCCAGTGACTATGACAAAAAACTGCCATCAAAAAATATCAAATGGCCATGTCTCTCTGTGAACTAAAATCTTTCTCAAGGGGAGTGTTTTCTCATATAGTCTCCATATAGTCTTTATGTCAAAGAAATATAAAATTTGTGGGCTACTTCTAATAGAGTAATGCCAATTGATTGGGATGCATATTACCAGTTCTGCTTGAAAATTTGTCTCAAATACAGTGGAGGCCTTTATGTATAGAGGAAGCAATAGCCCTGGAGTTGCAAGAGTGAAGAAAGGTTATGAAGCTCCCCAAGGTAAGATTCTTGGTGAGAGTCTTTATGCTGACCCACAGGTTCAGGGGGGATAACCACATATTGTCCTTATGCAGGAGAGCAGCCTTAAATGACTGGGACAAGGTTCATGAAGCAGGAAAAGAGTAGAATCCTATACTAAGATACCACAGAGACAAACAGAACAGTTCACTGACTTTTTATGAAGACTATCCTTTTTATGAAGACTATTTTCAGGCAGCAAATTTGGAATCTAGAAAAATACTCAGACAATGTCTAGCCTATGATAATGCAAATCCACTATGCAAAAGAATACTTTTGCCTTTAAAGTTCAGATCAGCATCACAGGAAGAGTGGGTCTTGCGTACAGCTAATCTCCAGTTGAATATCCAAGACTCAAAAGCTTTCTAAGAAGAAGCAAACCCTAAATATCTAACAAGCCACCAAAAGGCCAGTAACTGTAGTGAAACAGGAACTTTGGTAAGAAGAGCAATTCCCAGAGGGTCAAAGAGGCATCAGGATAATAGGTGTTTTAACTTCAGCAGAATAGGACATATTAGGAGAAATTGTAGCCAAGGAAATACCAACAATATCTCATATAGAAGGCCTCCACATCTTGAAGTTTCCCAACCCTTCCCTTCTCCTACCTCGCTGCCTCTTTGGTTTCCCTCCCACCCTTTTACACTCTTCAGAAGGGGTAAGACCTACTTTGGGGAGTCAACAAAGTCTGTTCTACTAAGTTTGCATACCATGACCCTCCCCTCTCTAAAAGATGGAACATGGTATCCCAGCATAGGGAATGGGCTCCAAAAACCAGTTTATGCACCTGGGATAATACCTAATGCCATTGCCAGTCCAACCCCAACAGACCAAGTCACATAACTGTCACCCATATTCAGAAGGTCTAGTTCAGTCCCAAGCAGGTTCCCCAGCTGTCAATCCATTGTCTCATTGTCCATGAGCTCCCATTAGCTGTGGTCAGCTGTCTCTCTGGTTTTCCCCATCATGCTCTTGACTTCCCTTGTTCATATGATTCCTCCATCCTGTCTAAAGTGAACTCCAGGAACTCTGCCCTGTGCTTGACTGTGGATCATTGCAACTGTTTCCATCAGTTAGTGGATGTAGGTTCTATGATGACAATTAGGGTAGTCATTAGTCTGGTTTAAGAGAAAGGCCTGTTCAGAAAACCTCTATATTATTTCGAGGAGTCTTAGCTGAGTGTCATCCTTCTTGATTCCTAGGAATTTCCATAGCACCAGGTTTCTCTCTAACCCCATTATGCCCCCTCTGTCAAGATATTGCTCTTTCATTGCTCTCTCCCTGTATTCCTCCCCCAACTTGGTCTTCTTGATCCCTCATATTTCCATCCACCATCACCTCCCTTCAATCCCCTCCAAGTTTACCCAGGAGATCTTAACTATTTTCCTTTCCTGGGGCCCTCCATGTGTGTCCCTCTTAGGGTCCACCTTTTTACCTAGCTCCCTAGGGTTGTGGACTATAGTCTGGTTATCCTTTCCTTTACATCTAATACCCACTCATGAGTAAATACATACTGTGCTTGTCTTTCTGAGTCTGGCTTACCTCACTCAGGATGTTTTTTTTCTAGTTCTGTCATTTATTTTGCAAATTTCATAATGTCATTGTTTTTTACGGCTGAGTAATACTCTACTGTGTAAAAGTATTACATTTTCTTTGAACATTGTTCAGACGATGAGCATCTAGGTTGTTTTGCGGTTCTGGCTATTACTAATAATGCTGCTATGAACATAGTTGAGCAAATGTCCTTTGACATAATTGTGCATCCTTTGATCATATGCCCAAGAGTGGTATTGCTGTCTTGAGGTAGATTGATTCCGAGATTTCTGAGAAATCGCCAATTGATTTTCAAAGTGGCTGTACAAGTTTGGACTTTCTCTAATAATGGAAGAGTGTTCCCCTTACTCCAAATCCTCCCCAGCATTAGCTCTTATCAGGTTTTTTTTGTATCTTAGCCATTCTGATATGTGTAAGATGATATCTCAGTCATTTTGATTTGAATTTCCCTGATGTCTAAGGATGTTGAGCTTTTCATTAAATGGCCATTTGAGTCTTCTGTTGAGAATTCTGTTTAGATATGTACCCCATTTATAATTGGAATATTGGGTATTTTGGTGTCTAGATTCTTGAGTTCCTTGTATATTTTGGAGATCAGTCCTCTGTCAGATGTGAGGTTGGTGAAGATTTTTGCCAGTCTGTAGCCTGCCCTTTTTTCTTATAGACCATATCCTTTGCTAAGGCAGTCTGTTGACTTACAACAGATATGGAAGTCCACAGTCTATTGGGACAGAACCACCCTTTGTTGGGTACTCTTAGGGTATATAATAAAGCAAGCCAGAAGCAGCACTGTTCAGCGCTTCTTCTTTGAACGCTGGCTTGCTTGTGTTCCTGTCCTAACTTCCTCTTGTGATGCATTATAAGCTGATAGCTGAAACAATCTTGAATTTTTTTCAAAGTAGCTTTTGGTAATGGTGTTTCATCACAGGAATGGAGAACAAATTAAGACAGCAGACAAATGAATTTTAATAAAAGACTAAGAAAGTTTCATGAATTTTAGTCACATCACTAGAGTTACACTTGGGTCTTCTACAAATTATATTGAAAGTTTATAACTGTCATACATATATGGAACATCCTAACATTTTGAACATTTGTCACAGAAACACAGTGAAATGTGATGACTTCTTGATTGTTCTGGGTTTCTATAGGAAGCCAAGGAAGAATGAAGAAAGAAGAGAGAAAGAGAGGGAGATGACAATGTAGCTTGGTGTAGAGAAATAGCCTAGTATACGGAAGGTACTGACTTTTGTCTCCAACAAGACTTAAACAGGCTCACATACCAACACACACATGCATTCATCCACTCCATAGGTGAAGAGAAAGCAACACTTCCTTTGAACATGTAAAGAGTATCATAAGCTAATTGAAGCTTTCCTTGATTACTATTCAGATTATTACTATCACTAGGACCATGCTCTCAGAATCCCCTACCTACAGACGTGTGAACTACACTGGGTATAGATATCATGTTTCATTTCCTTATTTCAAAGGAGCAACTTTTACCTCACATGGAAATTGTGTCAAAAGTATGGAGGGTTGCATTCACACAGTTCCTTCTTTTAGTATTGTCTGTGTTAGTGTGGGCCTGTACTATAAGTGATATTTCTGTAGTGGTGCACTGAACAGCCTTCCCAGTGGCCATACATTCATGTTTCTTTCTTGAAAGATGTACAGTGTTGCAGCTGTGCTGGTAAGAGTTTAGAAAACAATACATGCAATGCATCTGTAGCTCTTAAAGCAATTTCTCTAAGAAGGACTAGTTAAGTCTCTACCATAACGTAATTTAAAATAGAAAAAAGTTTCTGATCTTGTTGTTCTCTTACTTGCAGCTTGCCCACATCTGTTTCTAAGACAACTATCTCAAAGAAAATAATTTGTTGAGTTCTTGGGGAGGAGATTCTAGAGAACACAGATGAAACATATGACAAGTACCACCTGACAACACTCCAGCTCCCCAGATTTTGCCAAGACACAGTAGAAGAAATATCAAATTCTTATATTTTTCTTTGGCAGCCTAACCTTTAAGGGTTGATCCATCTCTCCAGCCTATCAACAGTAAATTCTTACAGCTGTTCTTTGCCCACTTTGTGTGTTTATATAGAACTCTGTAATTGAAGTCCTTAATACAAGACTAATTTTCCTACTATCTAATTTCTTTTCAAAATGATGACATCCATTGCTTCTGAAACTGTATTACAGCATCCTGCCTAGACACAAAGCAAAAGTCACAGAACTTGCTCTCAACTTTCATGAATATGTTCTGACCAAAGTAAATTTTATAGCCAAACAGCCAGAATAATATGTAATAGTTGTCTACCGCTACTGTAATGAATGGATAACAGCCTTGAGGCACAGGAATTCATTAGTTTAGATGACTTGAGGTTGGGGTTTTCAAAGGACTCACATGGAGCCACCAGTAGTCTACTGGAGACTTTCCCTGATTTGGCCACTAGACGGCACCACTTCCGTTGCCTTGATCTTTATTAGGCCACAATTGTCAAACTATTTGGCTGTTGATCCTTTTTCTGACTCTTTAGTTCTTTCTTCCAAAGTCATTAGGTTCCCTGTGACACCATTATCCCACTCACAAATCACACAAGATGATCTTGTCTCAAGACCTCAACACTGTATGGATATGGGAAGTACAGGACTTCAAGCCCAGCTTTGCCTTAACAGTGAGTTTGAGGTCAGCCTGGCTTACATGACACCTACCAAAAAACAAACAAACAGACAAGTAAATTAATGAAAGAATAAATATTAAACATATATGGAGAAAAGAACTATCATGACATACGGACATCAACAAAGTCAGCTTAGACATGTAGTAGTAAGGTGGCATTTCCAGACACTAGATCTCATTGGGACATGACATATCATATCACTAGTTTACTTAAAGTAAATTACCTAATTTTCACTTCCTCTTTTCCCCCCAAAACAGGAATTATTTACCATTTCAAAGGGAAAGATTAATGCTAGGAAAGGAAAGATGGCTCTGTGTTATGAGCACTGGCTGCTTTTATAGAGGACCTGTGTCCAATTCCTAGCACCCACATGTGGGCTCAAAACGATCTGTAAGTCTACTTCCAGACAATCTGAGGCCATCTTAGTCCTACATAGCCCCACATCTGCATGTCTAACTGACATCTGAGCACACAACATGTGTGTGTGTGTGTGTGTGTGTGTGTGTGTGTGTGTGTGTGTGTTTGTGTGTGTGTGTATGAAAAGTACTTAATGACTGGGACAAGGTTCATGAACAAGGAAAAGTGTAGAATGCTATACTAAGATACCACAGAGACAAACAGAACAGGTCACTGACTTTTTATGAAGACTATCCTGGGCAATAGATTTGCAGGCAGCAAATTTAGAATCTAGAAAAACCCTCAGACAATGTCTAGCCTATGATAATGCAAATCCACTATGCAAAAGAATACTTTTGCCTTTAAAGTTCAGATCAGCATCACAGGAAGAGTGGGTCTTGCGTACAGCTAATCTCCAGTCTAATGTCCAACACTCAAAAGCTTGCTAAGGAGAAGCAAACCCTAAATATCCAACAAGCCACCAAAAGGCCAGTAACTGTAGTGAAACAGGAACTTTGTTAAGAAGAGCAATCCCCAGAGGGTCAAGAAGGCATCAGGATATTAGGTGTTTTACCTTCAGTAGAATAGGACATATTAGGAGAAATAGTAGGCAAGAAAATTCCAACAATGTCCCATATAGAAGGCCTCCACCTCTTGGATTATGTAGGAGTCGGGGTAGGAGCAGACACTAAACCAATGGATGTAGTCGACCAGAGACATACAAGGAAACCTGTTACAATTGGGAAACTCCTTGAGGGGACTCTGGGAGGCCCCCGCTTCGAGAAAGGTCTGATCATTCCCAGTCACTATGGAGGACAATCTCTCACAGGACAAATAGATAGTACATTGCCAATTGTAAAGAATGATATCACTCTAAATGGTAGTTTGGCTAGGGATGAGGAATCAAATGTGACTACAGGACAAAAAACACATATTTTGACAAACTTCGCCTTTAGAGTTGAAAGTAAAAATAAAAATAAAGATATTTCTGGTTTGGTGGACACTAGGGTGGATGTGACTATTATAACCCAAACTCTTAATGACCTGCAGAAATTTTTAGGGGAAATTTCTCAACTATAAACAATAATTTGAGGAGAAGGATATGACTTAAAGCACTTAAAATGGCCACTAAAGAGGACAAGGACTTAAACAATCCACAAATATTATCAGCTCAAATGGAAAAAGAATTACAATTGGTGAAAAACAGAATACTGAATGCACACGTAGACCATTGTTGACCCAAATATAGACTTTATTCTTGTTATTTTACCATCCACAGAATATCCTTCAGGGATTCTGATGCATTGGAAAGACATTATATTGGAATGAAATTTTCTGCCACATAAACAGAATAATAAGCTAAAGACATACATAGAAAAGATTTCTGATTTGATTCTAAAAGGCAAATTAAGACTTCATCAACTGACTGGAAGAGATCCAGCAGCAATCATAGTTCCTTTAAAAATGAGGAAATTTCCTCCTTAGGAAAGGACAATGAACACTGCCAGACACCTTGTACTGACTTTTTGGCAACAATTAGCAACAATTATCCCCAAACTGACAGAATTAAATTCATACAAAAAGACAGTCTGGATTCTTGCACCTATTGTAAGAAAAACACCTATTTCTGGAGTCACTACCTTCTACACTGATGTTCACAAATCAGATAAATCAGGATATAAATAAAGAGAGATAAGTAAAGTAGTTCAAAGTCTGTATAACTCTGTACAGGAGGCAGGATTATTATATGGTATTCTTGTGGTACTTATGGACTTTACAGAGCCTCTCAATATAGTTACTGATTTTCAATATGCAGACACAATTGTTTACACATCAAGACTGCTGAATTCATTCCTGATAATACAGAATTAACTTCACTATCTAGACAAATAGAAGAAACACTCAGGAACAGCACCAATCTGATATATACAACAAACATCAGATCCTATAAGGCACTGCCAGGCCCACTAGCACAAGGCAATGATGAGATTGATTGTTTATTAGTAGGAAGTGTCCTAGAAGCCTAGGAATTTCATAAGAAACACTATATAAATAGCAAACGTTTAAAAAAGGATTTCTCCAAGGAGATAGTGAGAAACAATCCAATGTGTTCGTTCTATAATAAAGCCCCATTGCCAATAAGCTGTAATTCTACAGGCATTCAGAGAAATGAGGTTTGGTAGATGGCTATCTTTCATTTTACAGAATTTGGAAATTTAAAAAAATGTGCATCATATATTGTACAACACTTTGGATTGAGAGTATAAAGTATTCCAAATTTAAACAGTTGTGTATAATTGCCAAAATTGCTTATTGACATAAGAATCAATCTATGTTCATCACAGCATTATTTGTAATAACCAGAACATGGAGACAAACTAAATCCATTTCGGAGTCATCCAAGGCTTACAGCCTGGGTTCCACTGTTTCATGTACAGTTTGAGTCTGGTGAGTCATATAAGATTCTGAGAATTTTGTAGAATCATTAATTTGTCTTGTTTCTTCATTCATATATATGCTTCTAAATCTTTAATATTCTCATCCTTGATAGTATCTGAATGGCATGTAAATTGCCTTCTAGATATGCACTCCTAGACTCCAACTTTTGTCCTGTGACAGTACATTCATGAGATATGGAGCAAATTGTCTGTGCCATATTGCTAATCCTGTGTTGGTTCTTAGCTCTCTTTCCATTCCTGGCATCAGACATGGAACAAAGTTTGGGTTCTGTTAGTCCATGTGTTTGTTCTCCCTGTGTTAGTAATGCAGTTAGTTACATTGCTCAGCTGCCCAAAGAGTCCAGTACGGGCAAGACTCCAGTTTTGGATCAGGAGTGTCGACGGAGAGAAAACCAATGGTAGGATAACCCCAGGTTTCCTCAAGTTCACGCCAAATCAACACTGGGGATTCACAAAGTTTCTCCATCGAGATTTGCTCTTTAGTCTGGAGTCTTGGCTTCTCCCAGACAATGAACTCACTGTCTTATGCGATGTGGACCTGGCAGTCCAAGACTCCTTCATCAACTCCAAGGCTAGCAAGGTCCCAGGTATCCTGGTTCCCAGGTGCACGGTGGCAGATGACCTAGGACAGCGGTGGGAGAATTCTGTCTTCACAGACTGCAGCCTAGTGGTAGCTGGCCAGGAATTCGGGGCTCACAAGGCCATCCTAGCAGCTCGCTCTCCAGTTTTCAGAGCTATGTTTGAAAAGGACATGGAGGAGAGCAGAAAAAACCGCATTGAGATCCTTGATCTGGAGCCGCAAGTTTTCAAGGCCATGATGGAATTCATTTACACCGGGAAGGCACCAGACCTCCACAGCATGGCAGATGCTGTCCTGGCAGCTGCTGACAAGTATGGCCTGGAGCGTTTGAAGGTCATGTGTGAGATTGCCCTCTGCAGGGACCTCTCTGTGGAGAATTCAGCACAGACGCTCATCCTAGCTGACCTCCACAGTGCAGGGCAGTTGAAAACCAAGGCACTGGATTTCATTACAGCTCATGCTTCTGAGGTTTCTGAGACCTCAAGCTGGAAGAAAATGGTGGGCTCCCATCCCCACTTGTTGGCTGAAGCACTCAGATCCTTGGCATCTGCTCACAGCTCTTTCCTGGAGCCCCCTCCCAAACGCTTCAAGCAATCATAGGATCCTCTCAGCTGTGACCTACAGGTGTATTCCAGAAGCAGCAGCCAGCCTCTTTCCCAGGCGACCTGTGGAGACTAGAGTACATCATTAGTGTATACAGAGTATCTGGGGAAAGACAGCATGGGGGCTCAGCGCTTTAATGCCCCTCTAAATGAGTTGAATGGGGATCAGTGGATTCCCAAATACTATACCCTTTTGCCGGACTGGTTTGCTTACTATCCAATGAGTTGGATACTGGCATTCTATTCACTTCCTTGACCCAAGCCCATGGCAGCAGGGTATCTTTGGAGGAACCTGTCTGGACAAGACTGAGCAGATTATATGATGAAGGATTGAGAGCCAAGGATGAAACAGACATGCATGTTTGCTTACAAGAGACAGAGAAGAGAAAGGAGACAGCTTTTTTGCAAACTCAGTGTGTGGGTACTGGAGGGTTGACTCTGATGGCCAAAGCAATTGTTGCTCCTGCAGAGGAACAGTTCTTGAGTTCAGCTCTCTGCATCCATGGGTGAATTCTCAAACATCTGTAATTGGAGATACGGTGGGTGAAGTCCTCCTCTTGTGTCTATGGGTGTATCAATCTCTGTTAACCAAAAGCCATATAAAGTGAATAAAAATTTTACAATCAGTTTGTGGATTCCATGGTTTTTCTGTTTGCAGTACCCAATTTTGTCCATTGAGCTCTGCTTGGTTGTGGAAGTTTAGACAGAATTCTCAAAGCCACTCTATTCTCAAGAGCGTTTCTGTTAGTCTGTGCTTTTTAAAGGTGAATAAATACCATTAATATTGAGAGATATTAATGAACATTGATTGTTCATTCTATTTTGCTTTGGATTTGTTGTTGGTTTGGAATTGTGTGTGGATTTCTACCCCATTTATCTTTTGGCTATTGGTAAGCTGGGATTATCTCTTGCATATGTTTTTCTGGTTGTAGTTAACTTCCTTGTGTTGGAGTTTTCCTTCCAAAACATTCTTTTGGACTACATTAGTGGGTATGTATTGTTTAAATCTGGTTATATCATGGAATATCTTGTTTTTTCTGCATTGTATTGATTGAAAATTCTGCTGGGTACAGTTATCTGGGTTGGCATCCGGGGTCTCTTAGTGTTGGTAGAATATCTATCCAGGGCCTACTGACTTTCAGTGTTTCCATGGAAAAGGCAGGTAGAATTCTAATAGGTTTGCCTTTATATGTTACTTGATGTTTTTCCTTATTTGCTCCCCAACTAACCCCCATCCATTCCTCATGGAGGGTGAGTCCTCCCATAGCGGATCATCAATATCTGTTACATCTTTAGGGGCAGGACCTAGGCTATTCCATTGTATCTAGGCCGAGAGAGTGTTCCTTCGTAGCGAATGGGCTCCCAAAGTCCATTTGTGTACTAGGGGAAAATACTGGTTCCACTGCCAGAGGCCCCATAGACTTCTAGGCCCTCGATTGACACCAACATTCAGGGGGCCAATAGAATCGCGACTCTTGGTCAGCTCCTCTTCCTGCAGGAAGGAAGTTCTAAATGTTAATTGTCCATTTTAATTTAACTTTTTACTATTTTCTTTTCATACACACACACACACACACACACACACACACACACACACACGTTCTGCGTGCTCAGATGTCAGTTAGACATGCAGATGTGGGGCTACGTGGGGCTAAGATGGCCTGGGATTCTCTAGAAGTAGACGTACAGATGGTTGTGAGCCCACATGTGGGTGCTAGGAATTGGACACAGGTCCTCTATAAAAGCAGCCAGTGCTCATAACACAGAGCGATCTTTCCTGCCCTAGCATTAATCTTTCCCTTTGAAGTGGTAAATAATTCCTGTTTTGGGGGAAAAGTGGAAGTGAAAATTAGGTAATTTACTTTAAGTAAACTAGTGATATGATGGGCCATGTCCCAATGAGAACTAGTGTCTGGAAATGACCTTACTGCTACATGTCTAAGCTGACTTTGTTGATGTCCGTATATCATGATAGTTCTTTTCTCCATATATGTTTAATATTTATTCTTTCATGAATTTACTTGTCTGTCTGTTTGTTTTTTGGTAGGTCTAAGGTAAGCCAGGCTGACCTGAGCTCCATATTGTGAACACTGATAGAAAAAAAAGTCTTCTTCCTAGATCATGTTCATGGGAAGATTACTTTTTTTCACAAAGAGGTATTTCTGTGTAACAGTTCTGGTGGTCATAGAAATTCTCTGTATACCAAGCTGGCCTTGAACTAACAGAGAAATGTCTACCTGTGACTCTGAGGTGCTGGGATTAAAGGTATATGGCACCAGAGTGGGGCGGTAGGAATATTTATCAACATGAGAAGAGTAAATAACAACTGTGTAGGAAGTGAAATCATTTCTTTATTCATAGAAGATTAATTCCAGAAAGCAAAATGCACTTGTGATGGTTATTCTTGCTTCCCAAATAGACCACCCTGGAATTAACTAAAATATCCTAAAATGGATGGCACAATTCTGAGGAATGTTTTGCATGAGTTGGAGTAGGAGATCCATCTGAAATACTGAATTTGAAGGTAGAAAACCCAAACATAAGAACGGGATCTCCAGGCCTGAAGACACACACCTTTAATCCAGGTCTTAGGCTAGGAGACACACCCTAAATTGGGATACACCTTCTTCTGGAAGCATATAAAAGACATGCAAGAAGGAAGTTGCAACACTCTGACTGCTTGCGCTAACCTTTCAGCAAGTCCATCACTTCACTGCCATTAGAGAATGCTTATTTGAATTTCAGCATATACTGAAGAACACCAGATAGATCCTACCTCCTGGACTGAGTAAGTACTGGGTTCTTACACTTTTCCTTCACAGCTGAAATTGTGTGATTAACAAGAATGCAGCCCTATGTCATTCTAGGTTAGTCTCCTTCTTTACCCAGAGAGGTTCATTCCATATGTTCTGTTGCTCTAGAGAACCCTAGCACAACCCTTTTGGATATAAGTGTAAAAATGTCCCATGTGTTTCAACATTTGAGTAAAATTGTCAAAATAGTTACCTGTTGACCTAAGATTCAATCTAGAAAAGAAATCCGAGTGATGTAACTTTCCATAGTAGCCTAAACTCTCTTCTTTGAAACTGGTTTTGAAATCTTGATAGAAAATTTCAGAGAGATATCCAAGTTTCCAGCCCCATAGAAGTGAGAACAGAGGGGAAAACAGAAATAAAAGACTAAACACTATCAGTAGTAGTACAGACATAGCTTACAATTTCTGAAGCCACTGGAGATCAAAATAGGAAATCACCCATATTAGTTACCCAGACACCTTTCTTCTGAGGACTCAGGAGAGAAATGCAGATGGTTCTCTTTGTGTTCAAGTCCACACAGGGCTACAAGAGATTAAACCAAATTAAAGGAGTAACAGATCTCATGCCCATTATCTCAGCACTAGAGTGTAATAAATTAGGAGTGGGGTCTTCAGTAGTCAGTCTTGTGGTTATCTCCAGTTAAGCTGAGGAGACGCAGCAGTGTGATGTTTGTTGAGATCTCATGGAGCCTGATGTAGAGGCAAGAGCAAGTGGCTTGGCTGCTTTGCCTCGCTGATATTCACCTTGAAGCTTGAACACCAATATGATTTGTAGGGAGACACCCTAGCCCCGCCCAATAGTCCTGGGAGAGGTACCAGGTGGAATCCGGACTCGCCCATAAGGGCGTGGTGAAGGAAAGCCAGGGTGACCTAAGGGAGCTTCTGAAGGGGCTGCATGTGGGGACCCTGGCACCCTTTTAGTTTTGGCCGCGCTTGCTGGGTTATATAACCTAGCTCTGGAATGTGTTTTGTCCTGGTGTCTTCTTGAATAAAGAGACTTTAATCTGAAAGGCCCGCTGCCTCTCTGTCTCCCCCCGCCTATGCTGATGCTGGGTGTTCTCTCTGGAGCAGGGCAGAACCAGGATACGGCCAGGGGCTGGAGAGTGCAGCGCGGGGCGATAATTGTCCGGGAGCTGCGAGCTGCCGCAGAGCCGCCCTGCTTCACCTTCATCCTGCTGTCCCTGCCCCCGCCGGCCTCCACTTCCCCCGGCTGCCGTTTTCCCTCCCAAGCCGGTTCACCCAGGCGGGGCTGCCCTGGCACCGCGCCGGGGCTGGGGCCGAGCAGGGAAAGGGCACCCCTCGCCCCCACGCCCCCCCCCCGTTGAGAAACACTCTGTCCCAAGGTCTCCGCCCCCAAGGTCAGCCACCTGGGCGTGGAGGGAGGAATCAAGTCTGTTGTACCAGACACCAGACCTTGAGAATATGCTGATCTGGAATGGCTCTGTGCCTCTTTTGAACATCAAATAGAATCCCTGCTCCTAGCTTGCGCCTTTTTCCCTATATAAGGACCCCTTTCCCTTGGCTCGGCGCGCTTGGCCTCAGAAAAGCTAAGTCGCCCCGGGTACCCGAGTCTCCAATAAAGCCTCTTGTTTTTACATCCAGTTCGTGGCCTCGCTGATTCCTGGGTGTGAGTCTCCCTCTACAAAAGTATCCCTTCGGGGGGGTCTTTCATTTGGGGGCTCGTCCGGGATCGAGACCCGCCCAGGGACCACCGACCCACGTCTGTGAGGTAAGTGTTGTGCGGATCCGCTGTTTTGTCTTGTCTGGTCTGAGTCCGTCTTGTGAATTGCGCTTGCGTTTGTAGTATACAGCTGTGTACATTTGTAGGCGGATCCGAGGAGGGACTGACGGGTTCGAACTCCCGACCGCGGCTCCAGGAGACGTCCTGGTAGCGTTTGAAGCCCTCGGTGTGAGAGATTTGTACTTTGAACTTGGGAAGCCCTCGGTGTGAGAGATTTGTACTTTGAACTTAGATCTATGACTGGACATCTTCCCAGTCTCTTTGGAGAAGGCCCTCGGCTTGAGGGATTTGCAATCTTTACTGGGGACGAAGAAGGAGGGCCCCCTTCTTCGACCCCCCCCTCAATTCTTTCGACTCTCTGTCGAAACCGCGCTGCGAAAACCTGTTCTGTGTTCTATGTTGTTTGGCCTTTGTTTTGTAATTGATGTGCATAAACGCAAATGAATTACTCTTTGTTCCTCAGCTCGAGCGTATAAACTTATCTGGCCTGATCCGGACATCTAAACGGCCTTAAAGTTATTAAGAACTGTAAAAAGGACTTTGATAAAATTTTGATGTTAACTGAGAAATGAAAAAAAAATGTAGGAGACTTAAATAATAAAGAGGGAAAGGAAAAAGGAAACTTGTCTAAGAATGTCTAAGAGAGTCAGAGAAATGAACTAAAAGGTTATAGAAAATTAAAGCAAGCAAGTCATAGCAGAGAAGATTGTTACAGAAAGTTATGGAGGGTCAAAGCAAGTTGTAAAAGGTCAGAGGAAAGTTGTTAAAAGTCAGAAAAAAGGTTATTATAAGTCAGAGAAAAATGTAAACTGTGCTATGGTTTCTCATGTCTAAAATTTTAACCATATTAAGCTAATTCTGTTTTATATATACTTGTTTTAAAATGTTCATATGACTTGACTGGTCGCCATTTTGCTAAAATTAAAAAAGGAATACTTAAACCGCCATCTTGACTAAAGATGACCGCATGGAAATTAGAGGTACCATCTTAGAAACAAGTTTTTCAATTGAGATTTACAATGTTAATGCTTCTATATATTACAGAAAGACCTTAAGGGAATTTAAATTTCTTTTTAAAACCAGTTTTTTTTATGTTTGTTTTTATTAATGTTTGTACTTAAAGAGCTTCAATTTAAAATTATTTTTGAGCAAAGCCTGACAATGTAAAGTTTTTGTTTTATGAAAGATGCTGATCTATTATAAGATATTACAGTTTATATTTTAGAAATAAGTTTAGGATGTTGATAACACACACCTTTAAGCTCAGGATGTTGGTAGCACACGCCTTAAGTTTAGAACATTGGGGATACACGCCTTTAATCCCACCACTCGGGAGTAAGAGGCAGATGGATCTTTATGAGTTCAAGGCCTGTCTGGTCCGGCAGATCGAATTCCAGGACAGGCTCCAAAGTCACAGAAAAACCCTGCCTAAGAAAGAAGTTAAGCTACTGTTTAAGGAATATAAGGTAGCTCTATGCAGTTTTAAGTTCAGCTGTGCTGTTTCAAACATCTTACTAAGTTAAAACCAGTTACAGTCAGACTAAAAATTATTTACAGAAATAAGACCTTACCTAGCCACCTGTAGATACTTAATGTATGCTTAAGGCAAGTAATTAAAACAGACAAACAGACCTCTAATGCTTCAGAGATCTTCAGAATATGGCATTTAAATTGTTATCTTTAAAGTTTTTAATGTCAGACAGACTGCCAGATCCTGACAATGACCCAAAATCTCCAAAATATTACGAGGCACCTCGGTTCCCACACCTGGACCAGTGAGCGAGATGCTCAGATGTGAAACCTGCTGCCTGCCAGAACCTGGCCGAGACTGCGAGACTGTGGACAAAGCTGCTGGACACTGGAAAATTGATTGTACCCCTTTGCCTAGACAAAACAAGGTCAGTCTTTTCCATGTCCCTCTTCCACAGAGAGAAAATAAAACCTCTCACAATATAGGCCTGGCGAAGATTGCTGTTCTTTGAGACAGCTGCCTCCAACGGTAATGGAGAAACTTGGGTTTGGCTAACTGTATATGGACTTGCTTCTGACTGGCTTCTGTCCTTTTTAGTAGATTCGGATAAAATATACCCTTCTCAGATCTCTGAAATATTACTGGTTGTCAGCTTGACAGCATCAGACAGTCAGATCCACTATAGACTAGTCAGTATGTTAGCTGATAAAATAATGACTATCTACTGTTCAGGCACAAGCTCAAGGTTTTTAAGTTTATTTTGGTTGTCATCTAAGTACAAACTTAAAGGGCTTTTCATCAGGCCAAAGGCACCTCTGTCCAATCCATACCTAGCTCTCTGGACAGAAGAAAAATGTACATGCTTATAGCCCAAATCTGTAGTTTTTGCTAGGACTCAAAGTTATAAATATGTTCTTGCTGTTTGAACAGATATCCAGATATCTGCTTGTTCTGCACTGTGGGCTTCTATAAATAAGTTTTAACCTCTGTTCCTAGTTTAAATATGTCTTAAACAGGTTTCTGCTTCTGACAGACATCTGAATATCAGTTTCGGACTACAGACTGTTCTAAGTAGACTGTGAACCCTAGACTTGCTATGGATGTGAACCAGTCTGCTGATATGGACACCCCCTATCTCTGCAACAATGTCTGCTAACCAGAAGCCCCTGATGGATTCCCCATTGCCTAAATTCCTTTTTGTTTTTGACTAGCATTTCAACCTTCTGGGGTCCCTAACTTCGTCCCAAAGTCAGCAGGAAGCAGTTTGGAAAAGAATTTCGCCGTCCATTCTCCCTGGTTGAAATGCTAAGTCAAAGGGAACTCCCTTGCGTGGGGATGCCAGTACCTATCACTCCCTGATGGGGACACTAGAGACTGGGTCCTCCTACTCCCCCTAGCATACCCCTAGGCCATATGGGCTCACACCTTTTAAAAAAAACTTATAAAGACCAGAGGGACCATCCTACCATTCCCCATTCCTACCAGATCGGGGACACTGTCTGGGTCCGGCGTCACCAGACCTCAGCGCCTACCAGTTGTGAAACTGCCATGCAGCACAAGCTCACATTGTCTTAGGTCTCAGGAAAGGGGCTATGCATAGGCAGGGTTCCTCCCTCATATCAAGAGTTATGTAACCAAACAGAGCCATTATCTCAGGACAGCCGATGCCTGGTTGCCCCTTATGGAACTTATTGGGCTTGCAGTACTGGGTTGACTCCCTGTGTCTCTACCACTGTTCTCAACACCACCATTGACTTTTGTATATTGATAGAACTTTGGCCCAAAGTCACATACCACCAACCTGAATATGTTTACAGCGTACTAGAGAAATCAACCCGATATAAGAGGGAGCCAATATCCTTTACCGTGGCCCTATTATTAGGAGGAATAACAGTGGGGGGCATAGCAGCCGGCATAGGGACCGGAACCGTTGCCCTACAGGGAATTAATCATTTTAAGCTTCTACAACAAGCCATGCACACGGATATCCAGGTCCTAGAAGAGTCAGTCAGTGCACTCGAGAAATCCTTAACATCACTCTCTGAGGTGGTCCTGCAGAACAGATGAGGATTAGATTTATTATTTTTACAGGAAGGGGGGCTATGTGCTGCCCTCAAGGAAGAATGCTGCTTTTATGCAGATCATACAGGAATAGTTAGGGACAGCATGGCCAAACTTAGGGAAAGGCTAAAACAGAGGCAACAGCTATTTGAGTCTCAACAAGGATGGTTCGAAGGATGGTTCGCTAAGTCCCCCTGGTTGACTACCCTTATATCCACGCTCATGGGACCTCTGGTTATTCTATTTTTGATCCTCATATTTGGTCCCTGCATTCTGAACAAACTGACTCAATTCATCAGAGAACGACTATCTGTTGTACAGGCCTTAGTCTTAACTCAACAATATCATCAGCTAAAGCAAATAGATCCAGAGTATCCAGAGACCTCTGAATGAAAGATTCCATTCAGTTACAAGAGAAATGGGGGAATGAAAGACCCCTGTCCCTTAGCCCTTTCTTTCTCAAGTTTGTCTCCTCTTCCTCCTGTTGGCGGCTTCCCCGATCCCCACCCCCGGGCCTTTCCCCGCCACCCGCCGCACGCCCGGCCCGAGAACAAGCACCGGGTGGGCCGGCCCGAGAATGAGCACCAGGTGGGCCAGCCCGAGAACGAGCACCGGGTGGGCCGGCACGAGGGCGAGCACCAGGTGGGTCGGCACGAGAACAAACACCAAGTGAGCCGGCCTGGAGCCCTGCCCCTGAGCCCCCGCCCGAAGAGAAACACTCCGTCCCAAGGTCTCCGCCCCCAAGGTCAGCCATCAGGAAGGGGGGGGGAATTGAGTCTGCTGTACCAGACACCAGACACCAGACCTTGAGAATATGCTGATCTGGAATGGCTCTGTGTCTCATTTGAACCATCCAATAGAAATAATTCTGTATTTCGCCTCATTTGAAAGACTCTATGTTTCACCTCATTTGAATAACTCTGTACTTTGCCTCATTTGAATAACCCTGTATAGCGCCTCATATACATTGACCAATGGGAATAGCTCTGTACAATGCCTCATTAGAATTATCCAATAGAATCCCTGCTCCTAGCTTGCGCCTTTTTCCCTATATAAGGACCCCTTTCCCTTGGCTCGGGGCGCTTAGCCACACAGAAGCTAAGTCGCCCCGGGTACCCGCGTCTCCAATAAAGCCTCTTGTTTTTGCATCCAAGTTCGTGGCCTCGCTGATTCCTGGGTGTGGGTCTCCCTCTACGAAAGTACCTCTTCGGGGGGTCTTTCACTGTGGCTGGGTTACCTCACTCAGGATGGTTCCTTCTAGTTCCATCCATTTGCCTGCAAATTTCAAGATGTCATTTCATTTTCCCCATCAGTAATATGCCTTTTTGTTAATGTACCACACTTTCTTTATCCATTCTCGGTTGGGGGGCAATCAGGTTTCCTCCATGTTCTGGTTATTACAAATAATGCTGTGATGAACATAGATTGAATCTTATGTCAATAAGTAATTTTAACAATTATACACAACAGTTTAAATTTGGAATACTTTATACACTCACATCAAAATTTTTGTACAATATATGATGTACATATTTTAAATTTCCAAATTCTGCAAAGTGAAAGGTAGCCATCTGACAAACCTCATTTCTCTGAATGCCTGTAGGATTACTGCTTGGTGGCAATGGAGGTTGATTATAGAAGGAACAGGTTGGATTATTTTTTACTATCGCCTGGACAAATCATTTTTTAAACCTTTGTTATTTATGTGGTGTTTCTTATGAAATTCCGAGGTGTCTAGCATGCTTCTGACTAATAAACAATCAATCTCATCATTGCTTTGTGATAGTCTGATAAACTTGTTAGTGATCTGATGTGTGTTGTATATTTCAGATTGGTGCTGTTCCTGATTGTTTCTTGTACTTGTCTAGACAGTGAAGTTAATTCTGTATCATCAGGAATGAATTCAGCAGTCTTGATGTGTAAAAACATTGTGTCTGCATATTGAAAATCAGTAACGATATTGAGAGGCTCTGTAAAGTCCATAAGTACCACAAGAATACCATATAATAATTCTGGCTTCTGTACAGAGTTATACAGACTTTGAACTACTTTACTTATCTCTCTTTCTTTATATCCTGATTTACCTGATTTGTTCAGATCAGTGTAAAAGGTAGGGACTCCAGAAATAGGTGTTTTTCTTACAATAGTTGGAAGAATCCAGATTGTCTTTTTGTATGAATTTAATTCTGTCAGTTTGGGGAAAATTGTTGCTAATTGTTCCCAAAAAGTTAGCACAAGGTGTATTCCAGCATTCATTGTCCTTTCCTAAGGAGAATATTTCCTCATTTTTAAAGGAACTATGATTTCTGCTGGATCTCTTCCATCAGTGTATGCAGTCTTAACTTGCCTTTTAGAATCAAATCAGAAATCTTTACCATGTAGATTTTTAGCTTATTATTCTGTTTACGTGGCAGAAAATTTCATTCCAATATAATATCTTCCCACGGCATCTGAATCCCTGAAGTGTATTCTCAGGATGGTAAAATAACAAGAATGCAGTATAAATTAGGGTCCACAATTGATTACATGTGCTTTCAGTATTCTGTTTTTCACCCATTGTAATTGTTTTTCCACTTGAGCTGATAATATTTGTGGATTGTTTAACTCGTTGTCCTTTTTGAAGGCCGTTTTTAAGTGCTTTAAGTCATGTCCTTCTCCACCAATTATTGTCTGTAGTTGAGAAATTTCCCCTGGAAATTTCAGCCGGTCATTAAGATTTTGGGTTATAATAGTCACATCCACCCCAGTGTCCACCAAACCAGAAATATCTTTATTTTTATTTTTACTTTCAACTGAGACCTCTGATCCTTTAGAGAAGTTTGCCAAAATATGTGTTTTTTGTCTCCTCCATTCACATTTGATTCCTCATCCCTAGCCAAACTACCATCTAGAGTGCTGTCATTCTTTACAATATGCAATGTACTATCTATTTGTCCTGTGAGAGATTGTCCTCCACAGTGACTGGGAATGACCAGACCTTTCTCATTGTGGGGAACCTCCAGAGACCCCTCAAGGAGTTTCCCAATTGTAACCGGTTTCCTTGTATGTCTACATTCATTGGTCCAGTGTCTGCCCTTACCACATCTCCTATATAATCCAAGAGGTGGAGGCCTTCTATAAGAGATATTGTTGGAATTTCCTTGCCTACAATTTCTTCTAATATGTCCTATTCTGCCCAAGTTAAAACACCTATTATCCTGATGCCTTCTTGACTCTCCGGGAATTGCTCTTCTTACCAAAGTTCCTGTTTCACTATAGTTACTGGCCTTTTGGTGGCTTGTTAGATATTTAGTGTTTGCTTCTCCTTAGCAAGCTTTTGAGTCTTGGACATTAGACTGGAGATTAGCTGTACTCAAGACCCACTCTTCCTGTGATACTGATCTGAACTTTAAAGGCAAAAGTATTCTTTTGCATAGTGGATTTGCATATTCATAGACTAGACATTGTCTGGGTGTTTTTTTAGATTCTAAATTTGCTGCTTGCAGATATTCTTTATAAAAAGGATTAGTCTTCATAAAAAGTCAGTGAACTGTTTCTCTGTGGTGTCTTAGTATAAGTATTCTACTCTTTTCCTGGTTCATGAACCTTGTCCCAGTCTTTTAAGGCTGCTGTCCTGCATAAGGACAATATGTGGTTATCATATCCACCATGAACCTGAGGGTCAGCATATAGACTCTCACCTAGAATCTTACCTTGGGGAGCTACATAACCTTTCTTTAGGCTTGCAACTCCAGGGCTTTTGCTTCCTCTATCCATAAATGCCTCCACTGTATTTGAGACAAATTTTCAAGCAGAACTGGTAATACACATCCCAATCTATCCACATTACTCTATTAGAAGTAGCCCACAAATTTAATATTTCTTTGACATTAAGGCTATGGAGACTATATGAGACAACAGATCCCTTGAAAGATTTTAGTTCATAGAGAGACATGGCCATTTGATATTATTTGATGACAGTTATTTGTCATAGTCACTGGGAAGACCAGTGGTATATGCATAACATACTTAGGCAGGTTTTCCTGATGTTTGATTGGAACAGGTGCATCAGATTGGGAGGAATCCATTTCAGAGTCATCCAAGGCTTATAGCCTGGCTTCCACTGTTTCGTGGACAATTTGAATCTGGTGAATCATATAAGATTCTGAGAATTTTATAGAATCATTAATTTGTCTTGTTTCTTCATTTATGTATGCTTCTAAACCTTTAATATTCTTATCCTTAGATAGTATCTGAATGGCATGTAAATTGCCATCTAAATATGCAATCCTAGACTCCAACATCTTGCCTGTGGCAGTACATTCATGAGATATGGAGCAAATTGTCTGTGCCATATTGTTAATCCTGTCCTGGTTCTTAGCTCTCTTTCCATTTAAGGCATCAGAACAAAATTTGAGTTCTGTTTGGCCATGAGTTTGTTCTCCCTGTGTTAGTAATGTAGCATGGCCAGACTTAATATCCTCAACTTCTTTACATAAACATTTCATGTCTTGCATTTCAGAGATCATGTTTTCCTGGATGGCTTTTATATCTTGCATCCAACTTTCTAAGCTGCCCAAAATTGATACAGGTTCTTATTTCTTTTCCAAGTGTCTCAATCCTCTGGTTAGAGATATCACATTAGGTATTAAGCTTACTGCTAATATAGAATATAGGTACCTCTTAATCAGGGTTTCTCCCTACAGGATGCAGTCCTGCTGATCCCAAAAGGGCTAGTTATTAAGGGAAAATCCAAGAATCCAGCACTTACTCAGTCCAGAAGTGTCTCCTGTTCTACAGTATGTGCTGGAATTATAACAAGTATTCTGTATTGCCACTGAAAGAATTGGGTTGTGGCAAGGTGATGGCAAGCAGGCAGGGTGCAACTGCTTCCTTCCTCCATGTCCTTTTCTATGCTTCCAGCAGAAGGTGTGTCCAATTGAGGGTGAGTCTCCCAGCCTCAAGATCTGGATTAAAGTTGTGTGTCTTTGGTCCTCAAGATCCAGGGTAAATGTTTGTGTCTTCCTACCTCAAGATTTTCTGTTTCAAGTTGACCTGCCTAATTGATCTCATGCAAAACATATGGAAGAGTTGCTCACTCCATTTTAGCATTTAATTAATTCCGAATGTGTTTTAGTTGGCAACCAAGGGTAACCATTACAAGTGCTGTTTGTTTGCTGGAGAAAATCTTCCATAAATAAACGGATGGTGTTCTTTCCTACACAGTTGTTACTTTTTCCTCTCATATTGTTATAAGAATTCCTCCAAGACTGGTGGCAGTGTTCCAAGCTTTTAATCCAATCACTTGGAGGCACAGGCAGGCAGATCTCTGTGAAATCAAGGCTACTCAGGTCTATAGAGGTAACAGCAGGACATCCAGAGCTGTTACACAGAAAGATCTTGTCTTGAAAAAAATTCCTCTTATTAACTTGGATAAGGAAGAGATGCTTTTTGACCCTCAGGGGTCTCAGTGTTCAAAATATGGGAGTGAGGGTGGAATAATTCCTATAGGGTGGCAGGAAGCAGAGCCAGGCTGGACACTCTTTTAATAGCTACTTTTTCCTGCCATATATTCCAGAATGAGAGTCCCAGAGATGACTCCGCCATATTTCATTGATGGTCTTTCCCCTCCTTCTTGGTTATTCCTCCTTTGAAACACTGTTCCTTAAGAGTATGCGATGAGAAGTTCCTAAATACATCTATTCTATCATGCTGACTGCCAAATTCAGCTTCTCATTACGTCATAATTTTAATCCTTCACTTTTGGGTTCTGTCCTTTAACTTTGAACTTCTAGGCTTACTGTGCTAGGTTTACAAGGGAGACAGTATTCTGGCTTTGAAAGGACACAGAATATATTCAAGAGTTTCTGAAGAATGGAATTTGAGATGGTTTCCCTTCCAATGTGTTCTGTAAATGCTCCCTACTTCTGTCAACTCTCTCCAGGGCATGGTGTCTGGAGAGACACAGTAGGCCTAAAGCACAGGAAAATAACTATGGTGATTCAATCCACTCAGTAATTCCCAGCCTAGGTCTCCTGAAAGTCTGCCCCGAAGCTGCTCCTTCCTCTGTACAGGATAAATCAATCAATTGATTTTGATCCCTGAATTTTTGCTTTTTCACTTTGCAATCTATTATAGTTGGCTATCTAGTAATATGAATGACTCTGATATATGTGGGTTTACAGTCAGGGTGACAGATACCCATTCCCTCAAGTGTGTCATTTGACATGAAGGTAGACACTGCATGACCACTCATTTGCAAAATAAGTGCTTTACATTGCCAGCCAAGAGCTCCCATAAGCATGGTCCTGGAGAGGAGAGCAGCTTCTCATGGGGAAATTAAGAACCTCCACTGAGGCTGCAGTACAGGAAATGTTCATAGGTTCAGTCACTGCAGTTATGGGACAGGAGGAGCTATAATTTCAGGTATGTGGGTCTCTCTGGCCTGGAACACCCAGAGGTTTCAGGCCACCAACAAGGGGATGCACAATTCTTAATCAACACAAGTGTCTTCATCACCAGAGAAAGCCTTTGGTCATTACAGGGAAAGAAACTGACTGAAACACATAGAAAGACAAACAAACACACACAAATGCAAACACACATGCAAGAGATAGAAGAGACAGAGATATACACAGAGAGACAGACAGACACACAGAAATACAGAGAATGGGATCAAGAGAAGTGTCTTTATTCTCCCTGAGGTTTTCTTCAATCTCTTTCTTCCTGGAACCACTCAGTGTACAGCCCAGGCCGGATGACTCATGATTCCAAACCACAGGCTCTGAAGAGCTAGGGTCCATAGGGTGTACCACATATACTTCATACACTTACAAGTATTTTTTACTATCTCTTCTTCCTACCTGTTCCAACCCTCTTACTATTGTCTATTTTATGATTTAAAAATTCAAGTATTTATATCCGGTCCTCAGAAGGCAGAGGTAGGCAGATTACTATGTTTTTGAGCCAACCTTGTTGATAGAGTGAGTCCAAAGACAGCCAAGGTTGTGTAAGGACATACCATTTCAAAAACCGTAAGTAAGAGAATGAAAATCAGGAGGAAAGTTATTTTTCATTATGTGTGTAGGGGTTAACACATTCAGTTTAAAATAGGCTTGAGACAGACTTGGGAGGATTGCTTATGTACAGGAAGGTTATTGTGAACACAAATTCACTCTAAATGTGTCAAAAATAAGTTTGTTTTCTCTTAGTATGTAATAAATGTGATATTCTAAGCATCCCTTGCTGACCTAGGCCTGCATTGGGAAACTGAGGTGGCAGAAATCTACTGAGTTTGATAGTTGTGTTTGCATACTAAATGAGATTCCCTATACAAAACAAAGACAATCTCAATCAACCACTAACCCAATGTCAACTCCTTCAAATATGACCCTGTCCCCAAAGGAGAGATTCTGAAGCAGGAAACACTGGTGACCTGCTGTAAATTATATTCAGGACATAAAAGCAATCTGCAGTGGCTGCCTGGAATACTCAGCGGGTTTAAGTGGATCAAAGAAAGTACATATTTGAGATGAGGCTGATTTTCTTGAGTGGCTTAATCTCTAAAAACTAAAACAAACAAAACATAAATAAAAGAAAAATCAAGACTTCAGTTTTGCACAATTTTTAAACATAGTTGAGCAGAGACATGCTCATCAAGAAGGATATGTAAGTAATGAATAATGTGTAATAATTAATAAAAATCAGGGCTGATGTAAATTTTCCTTCCAGCCTGTAGATCCAGATTAAGGGTGTGTGTATTCTTCCCTCAAAAGTAACCATTTCAAATGGATCTGTCTACTTCAACTTAAGCAATAATTTCTCACAGGTTTGGTCTGCATTTTTGAGTATTGTTAATTCCAGGTATTGAGGGTTGAGAATCAAGAATAGTCATCTCAAGTGTGTTTACATTGAGTGCAGCTATAAACAGCATTAAGGAAGAAGGGTTTTCCTGAGTATGTCAGAGGTCTTAGTTTTCACAGAATAGACATTAGATAAAGAACCCATCAATTGTAAGAGTGAAGCAGAGCCAGGAAGTCCTTTTGGTGGCTCTCCTCTTTCTTACCCTATATACTATCAGGAAGCAGTAAACCTGTAATGGTTGCCACATCCTTTTGGGCATTGATTTAGGCAGAAGGAGGCAAAAACAAGGAAAATAAGCCACACCTCAAATTTCCCTCTTTCTGCTTCCTGACTGCCTGAAGCCACGCCCAAAGGGGTATGGCCACCATTACATGTCCACTGGCAAGACTTCTACAGATGCCAGGAAACAGAATGGTTCTGCTAGCAAGTGAGGATGTCACCCAAATGTTAATGTACACTATGGATCTCAGAGACCTCAGAAGCATGAGCTGTAATAAAATCCAGTAACTATGCTTTAAGATACTCTGCATTGTGGAGGTCAGCCAGGATGAGTGGGTGGGCAGCATTCGCCACAGAGCAGACCCTGCAGATGCTATTCTCACACATGACCTTCAAACGCTCCAGGCCATACTTGTCAGCAGCTGCCAGGAAAGCATCTGCCATGCTATGGAGGCCTGGTGCCTTCCCGGTGTAAATGAAGCCCATCATTGCCTTGAAGCCTTGTGGTTCCAGGTCATGAATCTCAACTCAGTTCTTTATGTTCTCCTCTTTGTCATGTTCAAACATGGCTCTGAAAACTAGAGAGTGAGCTGCTAAGAAGGCATGGTGAGCTCAGAATTCCTGGCCAGATACCACAGGGCAGCACTCTGTGCAAAGGGAATTCTCCCACAGCAGAGCTAGCTCATCTGCCACCGTGCACCTTGGAACCTTGATCTGGGTGACATTTTCAGTCCAAAAATGCAGGACCATGTTCCTCTTGTAGAGGAGGGTAAGCTCATCACCTGGATGAAGCCAATGTGCATAGGAAAAGAGGAAATCTGGAAGGATGAACTTTTCTGAATACCCACTGTTAGTCTGGAAAAGACCTAAAGACACTTGGGTTCATTACACTTTGGGTTGTCTCTCCTTAGGTGCTTATGATCCAGAACTGGAACTTTGCTCAAACAGAACTCTCTGGGGAACTGAGCAACACTAGGTAAACAGGCAGGGAACCAATGCTTTCTTTGTCTACCACTTCAGGTGTACTCTCAATAACCATTTCAGTTTGTGATTGACTCCTGATGAGAAAGTTGGACTTTTAATGGCTCCCTGAATATCCTCCAGAGAAAAAAGGAAGTGGCTGATGGCCCACCTGTAGGAGAATCTCTGTCAGTTTTGTCTGCCTGGACCCTGACATTTTTGCAGGTAGCAGTTTGGATGTTGGACAGGATCCAAAATGAAGAACTAGGATTTGTTTTCTCTTTTCCCTGTGGGACACAATCAGACACATTTTAGATATTTAGTATTTGTTTTCCCCTCTGTTCTCACTTCTATGAGTCTCTCTGAAATTCTCTATCTAATAATTAAGTATTAGTTTCAAAGAAGACAGTCTAGGCTATTTGGGACAGTTACATTATTCCATTTTTTTCAAGATGGAATGTTAGGTCAATGGGTAACTGGTTTTTGACAATTACACACAACTGTGAAATCTTTTGGGACATTTTATACACTCATATAAAATGTACTAGGTTTCTTTAGAGTAACATAACATATAAAATGAATCTATATATGAGGGAGACTCATTAGAAAGACTTATGTCTGCAGTCCTGCTAATCCCACAATGTGTAACTGTGAAGTAAAAGTTCAAGGATTCAGTAATTAATCAGTCAAGGAGATTTGACCTGTCCCCTGGTCTTCAGTATCTGCTGCAATCCCCAAGAAGTTTCTCTAATTCCACTGAAGAAATAGGCTTGCTGCAAAGTGAGGGCAAACAAGCAGAGAACAACAGCTTCCTTCTTCAGTGTAGTTCATAAGCTTTCAGAAGAAAGCGTTGCCTAATTAAATGCGTGTCTTCTGGCTTCAGGATCAGAATGAGCCAGGTGGTAGCTGTACACACCATTAGTCCGAACATTTGGGAGTCAGAGGCAGGTGGATCTCAGTGAGTTCCAGGCCAGCCTGGTCTGTAGAGTCAGTTCAGGACAGCCTCTAGATATCAAAGAAGGGGCTTAGGGTTCTTTCCCCTTCTAGAAAGTGGATAGTAAAATGGTTCCCACATGGTTCCCACATCTTTCATCTCTTTCTTCTTGTCTTTGTGAGACTCTCTAGGCCTAGAAAACACTGACATATGTTGAAAGATTCAGTCAGCTCAGAAATTGCCAAAGCAGCCCTCCATAACTCTGGCTCATTCCTCAGTACTATTCATCTATCAATTGGTTTTGAGTTATTCAGTTTTGTTTGTCTACCTAGATTTCCTTCAGGTGGCTGAAAAGTGTCATCTGAGTCTCTTCACCAGGTGGGTTAGGTTCATTCAGGTCCCTCCTACCTCAAATCTGTTATTTGAAAAGTCTGTGTTTGACCACTTCCAGACACTTCATTTACAACAAAGATGGCTAAAGGGTGACCCCAGTGTTCCCTTGAGCTCCTGGAGATTTCTGTGAGGTAGGTGCCCCTCACAGGGGAAACTGAGCCCATCTGAGAAGAACCATGGGCTCTGCCCATAAGGTTTCTCATTCCAAAGCCAACCACAGCTCCGAATCACCTGTGCTCACCTGTGATGAGTAGTCAGCACCATGACTTACAGAGGAGTTGCCAACATGGTGACAGGCAGTGAATGAGGACAATTTATCCATAACATCATATTGGAGTCTCATTCATTGTTTAGATTACTGTTTTTCCATATACTATTCTTATTAATTCTTTGAGAATTTCACTCAAGCATGCAATGAATCTTGATCCTATTCCTATTCCTTCTCAACTCCTCCAAGGTACCCCACCTTCTTTTAACTTCATGTCTTCTTTTATTTTACTCTTTTAATTGCAGAGTCCAGTGTGTGATGTTTTTATACTCATGTGTGTAGCCATCCTAAAACCAGGGACAATCTTAGAAAAGCTAACTACCCTCCTGCTATAAGCCATCCATTGGACAGTTGGGTTTTCAAAGATGTGCAAAGAGCTCAAAAAGACTGTTGTACTTCCTTTTAAATTTTATTTATTTATTTAGTGGCTCTTTGCACTGATGTCTCTGCAGAATATGTATTCTGTCCACACAGAGGAGTCCATAAAAGGGTTTAGTTTTCCCTAGGAATAGAAAAATAGATAATTGAGATCTTCCATATGGGTTCTGGGAACTGTACTTGGTTCTTGTGGAAAAGCAGCCAGTGCTCTAAATGAATTTGAATCTCACCAGCTCAGTCATAAGCCCACACACAATATGTTACTAAGCAGTCACTAAAACAAACCTGGTGTCTAAGCAGCTGTGCTAGCTACCTTGGAATGAACTTGACACAAGCTATGGTCATCTGGAGATGGGAACATCACTTAAGAAAATCCTCCATCAGATTGTCTATAGGACTGTCTCTATGGCATTTTCTATCCCCGAACAATTTTTTATACAGTCTCTCTATACACAGCTGGGGCTATCCCAGAAATCGCTATGTCGATTAATCTGGCCTCTAATTCACAGAGATCTGTCTTCCTCGGCCTCCAGATTTCTGAGAACTCACAGTTGCCTAAGGCATTTTCTTTCTGTTGTTTACTTAAAAAAATTATTTTTCATTTAACTTAACCAACCCTAGTACTTCCACCCTCCCCTCTCCTACCTCCATGCCTCTTCCCTTTCCCTCCCACCCATGTACACTCTTCTGAGGGGGTAAGACCTACTTTGGGGAATCAGCAAGTCTGGCCTACTATGTTTGCCTACCATGCCCCTCCCTGCTGTATCAAGATGGAACATGGCATCCCACCATAGGGAATGGGCTCCAAATAGCCAGTTTATGCACCTGGGATAGGTCCTAGTGCCATTGCCAGTCCCACCCTAACAGATCAATCACATAACTGTCAACCATATTCAGAAGGTCTAGTTCTGTCCCAAGAAGGTTCCCCAGCTGTCTATCCATAATCTCATAGTCCATGAGCTCCCACTAGCTCTGGTCAGCTGTCCCTGTGGTTTTCCCCATGATGCTCTTGACTTCCCTTGTTCATATGATCCCTCCACCCTGTCTTCAGCAGAACTCCAGGAACTCTGCCCCCTGCTTGACTGTGGATCATTGCAACTTTTTCCATCAGTTACTGGATGTAGACTCTATGATGACAATTAGGGTAGTTACTAATCTGGTTTAAGGGAAAGGCCTGTTCAGAAACCCTCTTCAATATTGCGAGGAGTCTTAGCTGGGAGTCACCTTTCTGGATTCCTAGAAATTTCCCTAGCACCCTGTTTCTCTCTAACCCCATAATGCCTCCCTCTATCAAGATATCTCTTTCATTGCTTTCCTCCTGTGTTCCCCCACTACTTGGTCTTCTTGATCCCTGATATTTCCATCCACCATCACCGCCCTTCTAACCCCTCCATGTTTACCCAGGAGATCTTAACTATTTTTCCTTTCTGGGGCCCTCCATGTGTGTCCCTCTAGGGTCCACCTTTTTACCTAGCTTCTCTGGGGTTGTGGACTGTAGTCTGGTTATCTTTTCCTTTACATCTAATACCCACTCATGAGTGAATACATACTGTGCTTGTCTTTCTGTCTGGATTAACGAACTCAGGATGTTTGTTTTTTTTTTAATTCGGTCCATTTACCTCAAATTTCATAATGTCATTGTTTTTTATGGCAGAGTAATACTCTATTGTGTAAAAGTATCACATTATCTTTGTTCATTCTTCAGATGATGGGCATCTAGGTTGTGTCCAGGTTCTGACTCTTACTAATAATGCTGCTATGAACATAGTTGAGCAAATGTCCTTTGACATAATTGTGCATCCTTTGGTCATATGCCCAAGAGTGGCATTGCTATGTCTTGAGGTAGACTAATTACAAGTTTTCTCGGAAACCACCATATTGATTTTCAAAGTGGCTGTACAAGTTTGCACTTTCTCCAGTATTGCAAGAGTGTTCCCCTTACTCCACATCCTATCCAGCATAAACTTTCATCAGGGTTTTTTTTTTTTTTGTATCTAAGCCATTCTGATAGGTGTAAGATGATATCTCATTCATTTTGATTTGCATTTCCCTGATGACTAAGGATGATGAGCTTTTCATTAAATAGCCATTTGAGTCTCTTCTGTTGAGAATTCTCCGTTAAATATGTACTCCATTTTTAATTGGATTATTGGGTATTTTGTTGTTGAGTTGCTTGAATTCTTTATATGTTTTGGAGATCCGTCTGCTGTCAGATGTGGTGTTGGTGAAGATCTTTTCCCAATCTGTAGCCTGCCCTTTTGTCTTATTGACCATATAACTTTGCTATGCAGTCTTTTGACTTACAATCGATATAGAAGTCCATTGTCTATTGGGGGCAGAGACACCCTTTGTTAGGTACTCCCTAACATAGGGTACATAATAAAGCAAGCCAGTAAGCATCATTCTTCAGTGCCTCTTCCTTGACCCCTGACTGATTGAGTTCCTGCCCTAACATCATCTTGTGATGCATTATATGCTGGAAGCTGAAACAATGCGTTTTTTTTCAAAGTAGCTTTTGGTAATGGTGTTTCATAACGACAATGGAGAACAAATTAAGACAGAAGACTCAAGAAATTTAATCACAGACTAAGAAAGGTTCATGAATTTTTCACATCACGAGATTTGCACTTTGGTGTTTTGCAAATTATATGGAAAGCTTATAACTGTCATTCATATATGGAACACCATAACATTTTGAACATTTGTCACAGAAACACAGTGAGATGGGATGGCTTCTTGATGGTTCTGGGTTTCTATGGGAAGCCAATGAAAACTGAAGAAAGATGAGAGAAAGACAGGGAGATGACAATGTAGCTCAGGTGTAGAGAAATAGCCTAGTAGGTCGAAGGTACTGACTTATGTCTCCAACAAGCCTTACACAGACTCACATGCCAACACACACACATGCATTCATTCACTCCAAAGAAAAAGAGAACACAACACTTCCTTTGAACATGTAAAGAGTATCAGAAGCTTATTGAAGCTTTTGATTGATTACTATTCAGATTATTACTATCACTAGGACCATGCTCCCAGAATCCCCTATCTACACATGTGTGTACTGCATTGTGTATAGATATCTGTTTTATTTCCTTAATGCAAAGGAGCAACTTTTACCTCGCATGGAAATTGAGTAAAGATATGGAAGGTTGCACTCACACAGTTTCTTCTTTTAGTATCATCTTTATTAGTGTGGGCCTGTTTTTTTTTTAATTTTATTTTATTTTATTAGTTCTAGTTAGGGAACAAGCTTATTTCAAGTCCCTTCTCCCTCTCCCTCCCCTCACCCCCAAACTTTCTCCCCCACCCCCAGCCCACCCCCCAACCCCATCCACCCACTACTCCCCAGGCAGGGTAGGGCCCTCAACGGGAGCTCAGCAAAGTTAGTGTGGGCCTGTTTTATAAGTGATATTTCTGTAGTGGTGCACTGAACAGCCTTCGCAGTGGCCATACATTCCTGTTTCTTTCTTGAAAGATTCACAGTGTTGCAGGTATGCCGGTAAAAGTTTAGAAAACAATACATGCTATGCATCTGTAGCTCTGTAAAGCACTTTCTCTAAGAAGGCCTAGTTAAGTCTCCACGATAATGTAATTTAAAATAGAAAAAAAGACTCTGATCTTCTTGTTCTGTTACTTGAAGCTTGCCCTCATCTGTTTCTAAGACGACTATCTCAAGCAAATGATTTGTTGTTTTCTTCCTAGGAGATTCTAGAGAACACAGATGAAACATATTTGCAATTTCACATGGCAATGCCATTTGACCTTGTAGCATCTCTCAAAATAGGCAGATGACACCAAAGATCAGTGAAAGGTATTTCAGGCAGTTGCGGATAAACAGAGGGGAAACCAAATGTCACAGGATAGATTTGCAGCTGTCCAATTTGGTGAAGAAGTCCATGTAACTGAACTCCAGACAGCCTTACAAGACTTTACAGATACAATATTAATGTCCCGTGTATCTGTGTACTCATTACATATCTGTCAATTACAAGCCATGCTTTCCTCTGAGAAGCTGATTCTGGACTCCTAGAATGGTGTTTAACAAGGGGAAAGGTTCGTTTTCCATATGACAAGTACCACCTGACAACATTCCAGCTCCCCAGCCTTTGCCAAGGTGCACTAGAGCCATATCAAATACTCATATTTTTGTATGGGAGCCTAGCCTTTAATGGATGAACCATCTCTCTAGACCATCAACTGCAAATTCTTGCAGCCTTTGTTTGCCTACCTTGTGTGTTTAGGTAGAACGCTGTAATTGCAGTCCTTAATACAAGACTAATTTCCCTACCATCTAATTTCTTTTCAAAATGATGACATCCATTGCTTCTACACTGTATTACAACATCCTCTCTAGACACAAAGCAAAAGTCACAGAACTTGCTAACAACTTTCATGAATATGTTCTGACCAAAGTAAAGTTTATCACCAAACAGCTAGAATAATATGTAAAAGTTTTCTAATGCTGCTGTAATGAATGGATAGCAGCCTAGAAGCACAGGAATTCATTAGTTTAGATGACTTAATGCTGGCTTTCCAAAGGGCTCACATGGAGCCACCAGTAGTCTACTGGAGGCTTTCCCTGTTTGGGCCACTAGAGGGCACAACTTCACTTGCCTTGATCTTTTTAGGCCACAATTGTCTTGGCTGTTGATCCTGTTTCTGACTCTTTAGTTTTTTCTTCCAAAGTCATTAGGACCCCTGTGACACCATTATCCCACACACAGAACACACAAGATGATCTTTCTCAAGACCTTGACAATGTAGAATCGGATATGGGAAGACCAGGACTTCAAGCCCAGCCTGGCCTTAACAGTGAGTTTGAGGTCAGCCTGGCTTACCTGAGACCTACCTAAAAACAAACAAACTGACAAGTAAATTAATGAATGAATAAAAATTAAAAATATATAGAGAAAAGAACTATCATGATAAATGGACATCAACAAAGTCAGCTTAGACAAGTAATATTAAGGTCATCTTCCAGTCACTAGATCTCTTTGGGACATGGCCCATCATATCACTACTGTACTTACTGTAAGTTACCTAAATTTCCCTTCATCTTTTTCCCCCAAACTAATTATTTACCATTTCAAAGGAAAGATTAATGCTAGGGCTGAAAACTGGGCTTTGTGGTTATGAGCACTGGCTTTTTTGCAGAAGACCTGGGTCCAATTCCTAGTACCCACATGTGGGCTCACCACCATCTGTAAGTCTAGTTCCAGAGAATCCCAGGACATCTTTTCCTACATGGGCCCCACATCTGCATGTCTAACGGATATCTGAGCACACAGAACACACACACACACACACACACACACACACACACACACACACACACACACATGTTTTAATTTAAATAAATTAATTTTACAGAAGAAACAAGAAAAAATGAGTAATAAGTCTAAGTCTCATTAAAGGGCTACATCAGATAGCAATAATAATAACACTTCCCCTTCTTTTTATTTCTGTTTCTATTGGCTCATTCATGTTAGTTAACTGTCACAAACAAATCTCAGTGTTTCCCTAGATAATATACAAACAAATCAAAAGTAGCCAGGAAAGTCTGTATCTTTCTACCCCTGGATCTGACAGGACAGAAACACAGCTACCAAGCACACAGTGTCAGGTCTTTGTCCTTAACCCAACAGGAAGCTTGGCTGTTCCTTATTGTCTGAGGTTCAACCCCAAACTCTACACCTATAGGCTAATTTGGAAAGATGGAGTGAGGAAAAGACAGCAAAGGGATTGAGTGGAAGGGCGACAAGTGAGGAGCAGATACCTACCCATTAGCCTGTTTGCACAAAAGATTGAATTCTCAAAAGAGATGGGAAGGAAGAAAAGCAAAATCAAGTTAATCCCAAACCTTTATCAGCTCATCCTAGCTGACCTCCACAGTGCAGGGCAGCTGAAAACGAAGGCCCTGGATTTCATTACAGCTCATGCTTCTGAGGTTTCTGAGACCTCAAGCTGGAAGAAAATGGGCTCCCTTCCCCACTTGTTGGCTGAAGCATTCAGTTCCTTGGCATCTGCTCACAGCTCTTTACTAGAGCCCCCTCCCAAACGCTTCAAGCAATCAAAGGATTCTCTCAGCTGTGACCTACAGGTGTATTCCAGAAGAAGCAGCCAGCCACATTACCAAGGCCACCTGGGTAGACTGCAGTACACCAGTAGCGTATACAGGCTATCTGGGGAGAGACAGCATGGGGGCTCAGCCCTTTAATGCCCCTCTAAATGAGTTGAATCATGGGGATCAGTGGATTCCCAGATACTATACCTAGTTGCGGGACTGTTTTGCTTATTATACAATGAGTTGGATACTGGGATTCCATTCAGTTGCTTGCCCCAAGCACTTCCCTGCAGGGCTTCTTTGGAGGAACATGTCTGAACAAGACTGAGCAGATTATATGATGAAGGATTGAGAGCTAAGGATGAAACAGTCATGCATGTTTGCTTACAAGAGACAGAGAAGAGAAAGGAGACAGTTTTTCCCTCCAAACTCAGTGTGTGGGGACTGGAGGGTTGACTCAGTTGGCCAAAGCAATTGTTGCTCTTGCAGAGGAACAGTTCTTGAGTTCAGCTTTCTGCATCCATGGGTGAATTCTCAAACATATGTAACTGGAGATCTGGAGGATTGAAGTCCTCGTCTTGTGTCTAGGGGCATATCCATATCTGTTAACCAAAAGCAATATAAAATGAATAAAAATTTTACATTCAGTTTGTGGATTCCATGGTTTTTCTGTTTGAAGAACCCAATTTTGTCCATCCTGCTCTGCTTGGCTGTGGAAGTTTAGACAGAATCCTCAGGTCCACTTTATTCCCAAGAGCCTTTCTGCTAGCCTGTGCTTTTTATAGGTAGTTAATATCATTAATATTGAGGGATATTAATGATCATTCATTGTTCATTCTTGTTTGTTTTGGATTTGTTGTTGGTCGTGGAATTGTGTGTGGATTTCTACCCATTTATCTTTTGTCTGTTGGTAAAGTGAGATTATCTCTTGCATATGTTTTTCTTTTTGTAGTTAACTTCCTTGGGTTGGAGTTTTCCTTCCAAAACATTCTTTAGGACTAAATTAGTGGATATGTATTGTTTAAATTTGGTTTTGTCATGGAATATCTTGTTTTCTGCATCTATATTGATTGAAATTTCTGCTGGGTACAGTAATCTGGGTTGGCATACGTGGTCTCTTAGTGTTGGTAGAATATCTATCCAGGGCCTTCTGGCTTTCAGTGTTTCCATGGAAAAGTCAGGTATAATTCTAATAGGTTTGTCTTTATATGTTGCTTGATGTTTTTCCTTATTTGCTATTTATATTGTTTCTATGTTCTATGTGTTCTGGGTTTTAATTATTATGTGTGAAGGAAAATTTTGTGTTCACTCTTTTTTGGTGTGATGTAGGCTTCTTATACTTTCATTGTCATGTCTTTCTTTAGGTTGGGAAAGTTTTCTTCTCTGATTTGTTGAATCTGTTTTCTGCATTTTGAGTTGGGTTTTTTCACCGACTTCTATACCTATTATCTTTAGGTTTGGTCTATTCATGGTGTCCTATATTTCCTGGATATTTTGTGTTCCAGATTGTTGCCTTAACATTTTCTTTGATTGATGAGTCTATTTCTCCTAGTATATTATCAATACCTGAGATTCTTTCCTAAATTTGTTGTATTCTGTGGTTATACTTGCATCTATAGTTCCTGATCATATTCACAGCTTTTATATTTTACCTCAGCCTTTCTTTGCTTATCATCTGTATTTAATTTTTCATGTTTGAACTGTTTTCTTCCTATGTTTATTTTTTCCTTGGCTTTCTTTAAGAGACTTGTTGGTTTCTTGTATTTTTTCGTTTGTTTTTTTTCCTCAATTTCTTTAAGGGATTTCCCCAAATTCTCTTTGAGGGCTTCTATCATTTACATGAAGTTGTTTTTACGGCCATTCTCTTCTGCTTCATTTGTGTTTGGATATTCAGGTCTTGCTAGTGTAGAGTCTCTAGACTCTGTTGCTGTCATATTGCTTTTTCTGTTGTTGAATGTGTTTTTATTTTATTTATTGTCTTCTTCCCATCCCTTCTATTGGGTGTAGACAGGGTCTATTCCTCTCCTGGTGGGTACAGGACCAATGTTTCTTTCCAGTGGGTTCAAACATGTCGGATACTCTGATGTCACTCCTTTTCTACTGCATGGAGCCAGAACTGGTACCGAGGTGTTGGATGTCTCTGGGTGGGGTGGATTTCACAGGGATGGGATCCGCTGTGAGCAGTGCTAGTGAGATTAATTATTTCTAACACTTCTAGTCAAAAAAATCAGAAATAAGATAATCTTTAAAATTTATTTACTAGTTCTAGTTAGGGAACAAGCTTGTTTCACATGTAAGTCCCTTCTCCCTCCTCCCCCACCCCCAGCTCACCCCCCACCCCTTCCATCCACTACTCCGGAGGCAGGGTAGGGCCCTCAATGGGGGCTCTGCAAAGTCCACCAAATCTTCCTGTGCTGGTCCTGGGACTTTCCCCATGTGTCCAGGGCCAGAGTTTAACCCATCACGTGGGATAGGCTCTCAAAGTCCCTTCTTGCACCAAGGAAAAATACTAATCCACCACCAGAGGCTCGCTGGAGTGCAGAGGCCTCCTTATTGACATCCATGTTCAGAGGTCTGGATCAGTCTTGTACTGGACTCCCAGACAGCATCTGGGGTCAATGTGCTCTCCCTTGTTCAGGCCAACTGTTCCTGTGGGTTTCTCCAATCTGGTACAGATTCCTTTGTTCTTCATTCCTCCCTCTTTTCAACTAAATTCCCGATTTCAGCTCAGTGTATATCTGTGGATGTCTGTCTCTGCTTTCATCAGCCACTGGATGAGGGCTCTAGGATGGCATAAAGAGAAGTCATCAATCTCATTTTAGGGGAAGGGCTTTTAGGTTATCCTCTCCACCATTGCCTGGATTGTCAGATCGTGTCATCCTTGTAGGTCTCTGGAGATCTCCCTGGTTCCAGATCTCTTCTCGGACCTATAGTGGCTCCCTCTGATATGGTATCTCTCATCCTGCTCTCTTTCCTCTATTCTTTCCCCAACTCAGTATTTCTGCCCCTCCATTTCCTCTCCTCTACTCCTCTTCTCTTGTTCTTATTGTAGCAGCTCCTTGCCCCCTACCCTCATGCTCCCAATTAGTTCAGGAGTTCATGCCACTTAAAAAATCAGAAATAAAATAATTTTTAATGTAACAGGAAAGCATATCATTATTGCTTTGTCATTGAAAATTCCCAGCTCGAGAAGGCCCACCCTGAATCCGGACTCACCTCACCCTTGTACCCCTTCTGCTCTCTGGACTCCACCTGCAGCTTGAGTTGACTCTGTGAGCTGCTCTGCCCCCAACCTCCCCCATCACCCCCAGCTTTATTCCTCCTGAGCCTTCACCCAGACAAGATTGTACATTCCCAGACTGGTATGACCACCCTGAATCTGGACACACCTCACCCTTGTACCCCCTCTGCCCTCTGCCCTCCACCTGCTGCTTGAGATGAGTCTGGGAGCTGCTCTGCTCCCAACCTTCCCCATCGCCCCTGCTAAGTTCCTCCTGAGACTCCCCTTGGACAAGAGTGGACCTGCCCAACCCGGAAGGTCCACCCTGAGTCTGAAGGCACCTCACCATTGAACCTCCTCCAACCTCTGCCCTCCATTTGTGGCTTTAATTCCCCCACTGCTCTCTGACTGCTGCCTGAGAGAGGGAGAGACCCCACCTGCACCCACTGGAAGAAGGGATGGGATGACTATAGAATAAGAACACAGTCAACAGTCAACAATAAGAAGACCAATATGATACCACCATAATCTATGGATTCCACACTAGCAAGATCTGAAAAGCCCAATGTAGAGAATGAAGAAAAATGGACCTTAATAATTATCCTGTGCAGATGATAGAGACCATTGAAATTGAAAGACGAAAATCCCTTAAAGAAATATAAGAAAAAACAAGCAAAAAACTATATGAAATGGAGGAAAAAAAGAAAGCCAAGAAAAACCAACAAAACAAGTGAAGGAAATGTTTCAAACAGTTCACAGTTTGAAATCACAATAGAAATAATACGGAAAACACAGAATGATGGGATGCTAAAATTGAAAAGCTGGGTAAACAATCAGGAACCTCTGATGTAAGCATAACCAATAGAATACAAGAGATGGAAGAGAGAATCTCAGGTGTTGAAGACTCATTAGGGGATATGCAGTCATCCACCAAATAAAACCTCAAGTCCAACAAATCCCTAACACAAAATATCCAGGAAATATAGGACACTGTGAAAAGACCAAACCTAAGAATAATATATATAGAAGAAGGTGAAGAAATTCAGCTCAAAGGTACAGAAAACATATTCAACAAAATCATAGAAGAAAACTTTTCCAACTTAAAGAAGGATATGCCTATGGAAGTACAAGAAGCTTACAGAACACCAAATAGATGGGACCACAAAATGAAGTCCCCTTGACACATAATAATCAATACACCAAACTTACAGAATAAAGAAAAAATCTTAAGAGCAGCAAAAGAAAAAGGCCAAGTAATAGTCCCATAGACTGTCTTGGCCTCCTAGCTGGCACTCACATGCAAGAGGGCTTGTTTCAGTCCAATGCTGTTTCCCCAGTTTTATGAATAGTGTCTCCATGTTCCCACTAGGTCAGGTCAACAGTTTCTGCGGGTTTCTGCAGCACTATCTTGGCTCCTTTGCTCATCCCTCCTCCCTTTCTACAATTGGATTCCAGGCGTATGGTTCAGTGCTTAGCTGTGGGTGCCTATTTCTGTTTTGAACAGCTACTGTATGAAGGCTCTAGGAATGGTAACTAAGGTAGACAACAATCTTATTATAGAGGAAGGGCATTAAAAGCATTTTCTCCACCCCTGCTTGGATTCTTAGTTGGGGTCATCCCTGTGGATCCCTTAAAATTTCCCCTGTGTCAGGCCTCTCTCCATTCCTGTACTGTCTCCCTCTATCAGGGCATCACTTTCTTTCCCTCCTCTATTCCTCCCCTGTCTGAGTCCTCTTGTTCTCCACCCCCTCCCCTTTTTCCTTTACCAACTCCTTCCCCTACCCATACTCCCACTTTGTTCACGGGTTCTTGTCCCCCTTCACTTCTTCAAGGACTATATAATCTTCTCTTAGTGTCCTCCTTGTTTCCTAGCTCCACTGGCATTTTGGATTGTAGATTGGCAATTCTTTGCTCTATGTCTAAAAATCATATATGAGTGAGTACATACCATATTTATCTATTTTGTGACTGGGTTACCTCACTCAGGATGGTTTCTTCTAGTTCCATCCATTTGCCTGTGAATTTCAAGATACCATTGTTTATTTTTTGTTGAGTAGTAATCCATTGTGTAAATGTACCACATTTTCTCTATCCATTCTTCAGCTGAGGGGCATCTAGGTTCCTTCCAGATTCTGGCTATGTTCAACTATGTCATAGCAGCATTATTTGTAATAGATGTTTTCTGGTATCTTCTTTAAAATCTCAAAGTTCTTGCTATACCAGTCTTTTTCTTGTTTGGTTAGCGTTACCCCAAGATATTTTATGTTGTTTGTGGCAATTGTAATGGGTGATGTTTCTTTGATTCTTTTCTCAGCCCATTTATTGTCTGAATATAGTAGGGCTACTGATTTTTTTAAATTTTATATCCTGCCACTTTGCTGAAGTTTTTTATCAGCTGTAGTAGTTACCTGGTAGAGTTTTTCAGGTCACTTATGTAAACTAGTTTCAGTCACTTATGTAAACTATTATCATCTGCAAATACTGAAAGTTTGACTTCTTCCTTTCCAATTTGTATTCCTTTGATTTCCTTTTGTTGTCTTATTGGTCTAGATAAAACTTCAAGGACAGTATTGAAGAGATATGGAGAGATTGGTCATACTTGTCTTGTTCCTGACTTTAGAGGTATCAAGTTGTATTTCTCTCCATTTAGATTGATGTTGGCAGTTTATTTACTGTATATTGCTTTGATTATATTCAGGTATGTTCCTGTTATCCCTGATCTTTCCAGGACCTTTATAATGAAGTGGTATTGGATTTTGACAAAGGCTTGTTCAGTATCTAGTGTGATGATCATGTGGTTTTTCTTTTTCAGGTTTTTTTTTATGTGGTAGATTACACCGATAGATTTCTATATGTTGAACCAAGTCTACATCCCTGGGCTGAAGCCTACTTATCCTGGTGGATGATTTCTCTCATGTGTTCTTGGATTCAATTTGCTAGTATTATATTGAGTATTTTTGTATCAATGTTCATGAGGGATATTGATCTATAGTTCTCTGTCTTAGTTGTATCTTTGTGTTGCTTGGGTACCAAGGTAATTGTAGCCTCATTAAAAGAGTTTGGCAATGACCCTTCACCTTCTATTGTGTGGAACAATTTAAGGGGTACTGGTATTAGCTCTTGTTTGAATTTCTGATAGAATTCTGCACCGAAGCCACCTGGCCCAATTGATTATTTACTGGCGACTACTCCTCTGGGTGAGTTTGCTTCTTTTTGTTCTAGAGATTTCGATTGTGCTATTAATTCTCTAGTGTGACTATTCTCCAGTTTCTTCATGTGGGCACTTAGTACTGCTTTCAAAGAGTCCCTTAAATTTCATTATGTTTCCTCTTCATTATCATTGAATTCTAGAAAGACTTCGATTTCTTTTTTTATTTCTTCCTTGATCCAGGAAAGGTACAATTGCCCATTGTTCAATTTTCATGAGTTTGTAGGTTTTCTGCAATTTGTGCTATTATGAACTCTAACTTTAAACCATGATGATCTGATAGGATACAGGGAGTAATGCCAATATTTTTGTATCTGTTGAGGTTTGCTATGTTGCTGAGAATGTGGTTGATTTTGGAGAAGGATCCATGTGGCACTGAGAGGAGGTATATTCTTTTGTGTTTGGATGGAATGTTCTATAGATGTCTGTTAATCCCAATTGGATCATAACTTCTGGTAGTTGCTTTGTTTCTTTGTTTACTTTCTGTCTGGTGGTCCTGTTTGTTGGTACAAGTGGGGTGTTGAAGTCTCCCACATAAGTGTATGGTGTGATTAGAATTTTAATATTATTTCCTTTAAGAATGTGTGTTTTGCCTTTATTGAATAGATGTTCAGAATTGAGACTTCAATCTGATGGATTCATCCTGTGATGAACATAAAATGACATTTTTCATCTCTTTCGATTGATTTTAGTTTGAAGTCTAGTTGTTAGATATTAGCATAGCTATACCTGCTTGCTTCTTAGGACTATTTCATTGGAAAATATTTTCCCAACCCTTGACTCTGATGTTACATCTGTCTTTGAAGGTGAGGTGTGTTGCCTGTATGTAGCAGAAGAATGGATTCTGTCTTCATGTCCATTCTGTTAGCCTGTGTCTGTTATAGATGAGTTAAGACCATTGATATTGAGGGATATTAATAACCATTTATGTCTTATTTGTTTTGGATTAGGTTTTGGTGGTGGTATTATGTGCGAGTTTTTTTTTTTCTTTTTCTGGCATTTGGTAAAGTGGGATTATATATTACCTATGTTTTTCTGAGTGTAGTTGAATTCCTTGGGTTGGAGTTTCCCTGAGAGAACTCTCTGTAGGGTTGTATTTGTGGATATGCATTGGGTAAATCTGGTTTTGTCATGAAATATCTCATGGTCTCCATCCCACAGAATGGGAAAAGATATTCACCAACCCCACATCTGACAAAGGGCTGATCTCCAAAATTTACAAAGAACTCAAGAAGCTAGTCTCCAAAACACCAAATAAACTAATTAAAAAGTAGGGTACAGAACTAAATAGAAAATTCTCAATAAAAGAGTCTAAAATGGCTGATAGACACTTTAAAAAGTGCTCAGCATTTTTAGCCATCAGGGAAATGCAAATCAAAGTGACTCTGAGATACTGGCATTGCTCCTGTCAGAATGGCTAAAATCCAAAACACCAATGACAGTTTATGCTGGAGAGGATGTGGAGAAAGGGGATATTCCTCCACAGCTGGTGGGAGTGTCAATTTGTACAGTCACTTTAAAATCAGTATGGCAACTCCTCAGGAAAATGGGCATAAGTCTGCCACAAGATCCAGTAATTCCACTCTTAGGCATATTCCCAAAAGATGCACATTCATACAACAAGGACATTTGTTCAACCATGTTCATAGCAGCATTATTTGTAATAACCAGAACCTGAAATGAACCTAGATGTCCCTCAGCTGAAGAATGGGTGGAGACAATGCAGTACATTTACACAATGGAGTACTACTCAGCAGAAAAATATAACATTGGAATCTTGAAATTCGATGTTAAATGGATGGCACTACAAGAATCCATACTGAGTGAGGTAACCCAGTCACAAAAAGACAAACAAGGTATGTACTCACTCATATATGGATTTTAGATATGGATCTGGGGATTGCCAGCCTACAATCCACACTGCCAGAAAGGATGGAAATCAGGGAGTACCCTAAGACAGACATGCATGGTATCCTGGAGAAGAGGAAGGGGACAGGATTTCCTGAGGGCATTGGGAGCATGCCCGGAGGGGATAGGAGGCTGGGAGAAACATAGTAGGAGAAGAGGAGGGGAGAGGAGGAAATGAGGGAACAGGAAGTTTGAGTTGGGAGAAGAAAGGAGGAGACCAGAATGAGAGATATCATAATAGAGGGAGATAGAGAGTTGAGGAGATATCTGGCACTAGGGAGAATCCCAGCTATCTACAAGGATGACACCAACTGACAATCTAAGCAATAGTGGAGAGGCTTCTTTAAACACTCTTCTCCAATAATGAGATTGATGACTACCTTATATGCCACCCAAGAGCCTTCATCCAGTGGCTGATGGAAGCAGAGGCAGACACCCGCAGCCGAACACTGAACTGAACTCCTAAAATCCAGTTGCAAAGAGGGAGGAGTGAAGAGCAAAGAGGTCAGGAATGAGCTGGTGAAACCCACAGAAATATCTGAGCTGAACGAGGGGGAATCTCATGGACCCCAGACTAATGGATGGGATGCCAGCATGGGACTGATCCAGAACCCCCTGAATATGGGTGTCAGTGAGGAGGCCTCTGCAATCTATAGGCCCTTGGGTTGTAGACCAGTATATATCCCTAGTTTACAAATGGACTTTGGAGCCCATTCCATTTGGAGGGATGCTCTCTCAGGCTGGACAAATGGGGGAGGTTCAAGGCTCCGCCCAGGATGATATGACAGATTTTGTTGATCCTCCATGGACAGCCTCACCCTCACTGGGGAGCTGGGGGCATAGGGTGGTAGTTTGGTAAGGTTCCTGTGAGGAGGGGAGGGAGAGGGAGCTGGGGTTGGCATGTGAAGCAGAACTGTTTCCCATTTAAATAAATAAATTTAAAAAATGATTGTGCATGTTAATAAGCATTGCATGGAATACATGGACTTTTAAAAAATATATCTGTTTGCAAAATATCAGTTCTGCCATTTCATGATCATGGAAGAATTTCCTTCACTTAGTATCTTTTCAATTTATTTATTGTTTATTCCATCATAGTGAGGCTGAGATATATTTTACAATTTGTGTATGATTATTCTTATTTCTTTAATTTTATTTGTAGATACTATTCATGAAATTGTTTCGATTACCTTCCCAAAAAGTTCAATATTGGTATACAGGAGAGGAACGAATTTTCTGTGCAGACTTTGCATTTTGCTCATTTCTAAATATCTTTTTCAGTTGTGAGACTTTGCTTTGGAATCATTGATGTCTGTTCAGTATACAATGATGTCATATGAAATTGGGATAATTTGACTTTGGATTTCCATATTTGTGTCTCTTGATTTTTTTCTCCTACTTATTAATCTAATCCAGATTTCAGTGATTAAGTAGAATAAAATTACAGAGTGGAAACAAAAGAAATAATATTAATCAATAACTATGAGAGGGCATACTTTAGGCAATAGAGATGGCAAAGGAATTGCAGACTGTAAAGAGCCATTGGCTGTAGCACCTTATTAACAGCTCTTGAAGCTGTTATGATTCGATACCTTCCTGATTCCTTTTAAACGTAATTTAATGACATATACAGGAGAATTCCAAGGTCTGGTTGATTCCTCTATATGCTGAAATTTTAGTTGCACTTGTACTGGCTCTTCTAAAGCCTGCAGTTTGTGTTGTTCACAGCCATTGTGCAACCCATACAGGTTTGTCTGACAGCCATTTTAAAGGTAGGGCTGTTGGTATCTTTGGAAGTTTAGCAGATGTTGTGTCCTGTTTTGTACAACCTGAATGGTTGGTGATTGTTCTTTATCATACCTTCTTATAAACTTTCCAGAACCATATGTTTATCTATGTTTAGTTTCTAATTTGGGGTGATTGTTTATCTGAGTATTCCATTGCTGTGTCCCGCGCTAACCGTCTCGCCAGCAAAAACGACGCAGGGACACTCCTCAGGATCCTTCTGCAGTAAAGCTTTAATGCGTCTTGAGAGGGAGAGCATAAGCTTACAGAGCGGAGACTCCGAACTCCCAAAAACCCATCCCTTATATAGGCTGGCAACTGCCGCCTCGGAAGTGTTACTCTCTGACTGGCTGAAGCTAGTCGGACCACATGATGTCAGCTGATCGGACCATATGATGTCACAGGAGAGGCGGAGACAAAGGGATGGAAAGTTACAAAGTTACCTAGTGCGCATGCGCACTAGCTTGTAACGGCTCCTTACATTGCTTGTAATAAATCACTTTCCTCAAATTCATTGAAATACTAGCAACATATGACTCTAATATTCCTCCCTGTCCTATACATTCCAGCCATCTCCAGGTCTATTTTACCTGATATAAAGTTAAATCCCTAAGAGTTGAACATTTACCCCATGAAGAGGCCAATTTGGATGCCAAGATCCTTGTGATATAATTGTTACCTCCCCATCTGTGTCTACCAAATCTTCAATAATAACAATTTACTTCTACTTTTAATTTTTGTCTCTGCTCATTAATAGAAATTTGCCAATATACTCACTTTCTGATTTATTTGTTACTTTTTTGTTCCCTCTTTTATAGCTCTTCAATGATCGAGAGCATTATGTTTTCTAACAATAAGCATTAGGCTCTTTAATTGCTCTGGGTAGTGATTTCCATGGTGACAGGAAATTGGCATAGGTTTTGGCGTATGTGCCTGCCAGAGGCACCTCAGGAAGTTTCTCTGATGGCAGTATAGGAGTACCTTGGTAATCTCTGGTCAACCTACATTCCGTTGTCTAATGCCTGCCATTGCCACACCTTTTGCACAATACAGAAGGGAGGGAAATTCTGTTTGGATTATATTTGTTGGAAGAATTGTTTCTAGAAATGTCTTATTTACAATACCTTTTCAGGTGACCTTGTCTGCCATAATTAAAACAGTTGATATTTTAATTTTTCTTTAAACCTCTTGGAATCACCTCTGTAATCCATGTATCTTCATCCTACTCAGGAGCACTAATATTAACTATACCACAGATCCAATCCTCCAAATGTGCTGATTTGCTTTTAAAGGCATAATTATCCTTTTGCATCAGGCATTAGTATTTTCATAAGCAATTGTTTCAATTATTAATTTTCTAGCATCGGTGTCTGCTATCATTCGATTTAAGGCTAATGACAGTCTTAGCAATAAGTCTTCAAATGCCTCGTATGGGCTTTGTATTGTTGTGCCAGGTTTGTGGAGCCCACAGACTAACCCAAGGAGTTGACACTCTTTTGCAAAAGCAAAAGGTTTCTTTTTGTTTCAAACTGGCCAGCTAGGATCTCACTGCATGGCGGGCAAATGGGATGCCACCCAGCCAAAAAGGGAAGCTTTTAAAGGGGTAGACCATAAGGTTGAAGACCACAAATTACAGGGTTTCCATGGTTACTTAAGGTCATACAAAGTACAGAGTTAGTAACTATACATTTTAAGAGAGATACATTTGACTGAGATAACACAGGGCATGGGCTTGCAGGGTTACAGAGTCACAAGGTCTGTCAGTTATCCCCCGGGCTGGAGGATCTATGTTTTGTTGTTGTTTTTTTCAAGACAGGGTTTCTCTGTGTAGCTTTGGAGCCCATCCTGGCACTCGCTCTGAGGACCAGGCTGGCCTCAAACTCACAGAGATCTGCCTGCCTCTGCCTCTGGAGTGCTAGGATTAAAGGCTGAGGGCGGAGGGGTGGGGGAGATCTTTATGACCAGCAATTAGCTAAGGAATGTTACAGGAGTGGTGGACAGTTACTTCTCCTTCTCTGAGAGCAGGCGATCAGGCACCAGTCATGGCACTCCTGATATAAGGAGTTAAATTTCCTTTTATCATTAGACGTTCCCTTTTCAGGGACTATGTTTTTAAACTTTTATTAATTTGAACTTTTGGTCCCTCAGTATAAATTTGTAAATGATTCAATATTCTTTCTAGCTTCTCCATTTCTGTCCTAAGCATTCAAAGCTGATGCATGGATTAAACACAAGAGATTATTGTAACATTTACATTGCCTTCCTAAAGTAGCATAATATCATTCTCCAAGAACTTAATCTTGGGAGATACCTCTATCTCTAGTTTTAGCATTTTGTTCAATTTTTTAACCTCTTCACTGAACCAGGAAATCCATTGCAATTGTGGTCCAGGCTCTAGGACCAATTTAATCAAATCTATCCAATCTACAGGAATAAACGTATTACAAACCAGCCATATATTTATCATCTGCTTCACAAATGGTGAATGGATGCAATATGAGACTACAGCTTCCTTGAATTTCTCTAAACCTAATATTTTCACAGGCTTCCAAGTCGCTCTTATAGACTCTCCTTCATGTGGTACTTCATGTAAGGTTACTGGATACATTAAAGGTAATTGTCTTAAGATCTTAGAATGTTGTTTTTAACCTGAAAATTCAACGCTGAATTCATTTCTCCATTTAATTTCTCAGTCTGCGTTTGAGTATCTCTATAATATGTTTTAATGTTTTTCTAAGGTCTGCTGCATCTTAGCAGTCATATCAACCAACTTCTTCAGAGATGAACCAAGAACTATCAAAAGGACACCAGAGATAATCAAAATAGCAATTAACAGTATATCAACCCTGGTTAAGCTGATTTTCCCTTATTATTCCATTTTTAAAGCATCTATTATGTAATCATATCCAGATTTAATTTTCCCCATTTAATAGTGTTTTCCATTTTTAGTGTGTATGTGTGGTGGGGGGGGGAAGACACTGCTTGTTAACTAATTCCTTCATTTAATCTTCCAATAAAGTTATCAAATTTACTGACATGTCAGTGAACTGAGAGACAAAGAATGTTCATATGTTCATATCAGGGAACTAGCTCATGGCCATGACCTGACAGTCAGCCTGAGGCCAGAGGCTCTAGGAAAAGGCTGAAAGCCTCCTGAGTTTGGGTGGCAGCTAAAGAGTGTTAGAAAAGCTACAACTGAATAATCCAACACTTGATCAAAGACTTAGGAGAAAACACTAGAAAAACTACCTGGTCAGGTAGGGCTCAGGCAGGAGTCCTGCCTGCTGCTCAGGCTTGGGCCTGGCCTGGTCCCTTCCCCTCGAAAGAAGATTTTTCCTGAATTCTTACTTTAACGTTGGTTGCCAACTTGTAACAGAGGCAAATATATGACCCAGAGACTAATATTGGAATTCAGACTTCAAGCTGAGGTTCAGAGAGCAAAGCAGCTGACCACTAGCTTCTTACCACAGGTGAGGCTGAATGGGCTGATCATGTCTCAAGCTCTCACCAAGCCTTAGACTAAACCTCTCCTCAGCTGGGCTGGAGACTGAATGCTTCTCTGAGACTGTTTCTGCCTTGTATACTTCCCTAATGCTGGGATTAAAGGTGTGAGCTATAATCCTCTTTTAGTCTGATTCACTCCTATGTAGAACTGTGTGGCCTTGGGACTCAAGGAGATTCATCTATTTCTTCATCCTATGTCCTAGGATTAAAGGTGTGCACCACCAACTCCTGTCTTTGACAGGCTGGGATTAAAGGTGTGTGCCTGGCTTCTATAGCTTTCGGCTGATTTTGCTTTCTGAATCCTTGGGCAGGCTTTAATGGATCATAACTAATATATCACCATAGGTGATAATGTTGATAAAGATTGAACTCGTTTTGATGCAACTTGTCTTTATCTGTTCCTACCACTAAGATCTTAAGACACAGATTCATCCTGCAGTTTTCCAGATGGAAACCCTAGGTTACAAAGTAAGACTCAACCTCAGTTTCACAGGCTTATCTTCCAAGGCCTATGAATACAAAGATGATAACCAACTTCAGTTAAAGAAAAGAATTCCAGGGCAATACAGGAGACCCATGAAAAGTCAAATGCGACCAGACATTATTGCCGCTATCTTAAGAGAAAATTTTGGAAACAACATAGTGTCCTATGAATTCCTGGATTCATTGCATAGCTCTAAAATTGAGGTCATTTTTTGTTTTTATTGTTTATTAGTTTTTGAATAAATGGGCATATAGCAAGGTGGGGGCAACTAGACAGAGAGTACCAGCCTTCTTCTTCCTTGCAGTTTTATTTATAGGCTTCTAGAAGAAGGTGTAGCCTCAAAATCTGTAATTAAGTAGTTGTGTTATTCTACCTCCAAATACATATTCGAAGTGGATCTGCCTTCTTCAACATAAGAAAAAGTTATTAGAGTGTGCATTCCATTTTTAGATTTTAGTTAATACAGATATAGTCAACAAGGGAACAGAGAATAAATATCACAAGTGTATTTTGGTTACTGTGGTTCATCTTCTATAAAAGAAGGGATGATGTCGATATATTTACAGCTGTTATTTAATCTAGGGGTGTTACACTCATTTCTCTCATTTATATAATCATGGAAGAGGTGTTTTCCCTACACATTCTGCAGTCTCAGTGTCCACAACATGGAGGGCAGTTTAGAGAGCCTGGTGGCCAGGAAACTGAGCCAGGGAATTACCTCTAAAAGTGCCTGTCCTCATTGCTACCTTTTATTCCATCCAGACTAACAGAGCCCAATATGATTCTACCAAATATGATTGATGCTCTTGCCCTTCCTCCTCAGATAATTCTCTTTCAAAAGACTCTTCCAGATACAATTAAGGGTGTTTTATGAGAAGATCTTAGGACTTCTCAATTCAACCACAGTGAATGCCAATATTCAGATTCTCAAAACCTCATTATATTTATCATTCACCGGAGAGTTCTGTCCTCTTTAAAGTTTGTACTTCTAAGCCTAAACTGCCAGGCCTTAAAAGCAAGGGAGTATTCTGGTTTCTACAGGGTACAGAACATATTCAAAAGTTACTGAAGATAGAGCATTGGGATAATTCCCCTTCGAAATGTGATCAGTAAGTGCTCCCAACTGTCATCTCTCAGCAGGTCATGATGTCTTGGGAGACTCACTAAGCCTAGAGGCCATGAAAATACCTACAATGAATCAATCCATTCAGTATTTATAAGCCTACCTCTTGTGATGTTCTGGATATGATGGTCTTCATCCTTCCATATGGGATACATCAACTGATTGGTTTTGATTCCTGAAAAGTTGGTTCTTCAGTTAATTAGGTGGAAAACTACCACCATCTGTGACTGTTCTCTTTGTGGGCTTAGGGTCAGGATGGCAGGTACCCCTCCTGTCAAACATGTTACTTGAAATGAAGCTAGGCTATCACAGAAAGACTACTCATTCATAAGAAAATCACTCTACCTTGTGGGCCTGTGCTAGAATGAGAGTGCTCCTGGAGAGTTGGGGCAGCCTCTCCTGAAGGAACTATGAGCCCCTGAGGAAGAAAGCATCACATAAATCTCTCTGTGTGTCCCTCAACATGTGTCTATATCTGTCTCTCTCATTATCTCACTCTGTGTCTCTTTCTGTGTGTCACTGGGATTCTTCTCTTTATGTTTCTCTCTCAATGACACACTATGTCTGTCAGTGTCTATCTGCCTCTATATCTGTGTGTATCTATGACTCTATCTCTGTCTCACTGCATCTTTCTCTATCAATCTATCTATTTACCTCCCCCACCTGTGTACTTGTCTGCTTAGAGTGAATATAGCAGTCTTTGTGTCTGTCTCCTTGTCACACTGTCATCTCTCTCTGTTTATGTCTATGTATGTCTCTCTCAGATTCTCTCTGTGTCTGTCTCATATTCTGTGTCACTGCATGTCTCTCCCTCTTTCCTTATCTTGCTCTCTTGCTCTCTTGCTCTCTTGCTCTCTCTCTCTCTCTCTGTGTGTGTGTGTGTGTGTGTGTGTGTGTGTGTGTGTGTGTGTGTGTGTGTGTGTGTGTGTGTGGTGCGTGCGTGAGCGCGTGCAACTCCACTGTGTCTCTGTCTAACTCCCTGCAGGTTTAACTATGTCTTCTACACCTGTATGTGTGCAAGTGTGTCTGCATTTGTTTCTATATATTTCTTTCAGGTTGTTCTCCTGCAATGATCAGTGATTTTCTCTGGTATGAAGACACTCCTGTAGTTCAAGACTTGTGCCTCATCCTGTGGGGGCATGAATGCTTTTTCTCTATAATGTAGTCTAGAGAACCACCTAAGCAAAATAAACCCTCCACCAATTGCATTCTTGAAATGAGAAACTATATGAATAGAGTCAGTGCTTTCTGCTTCAGGGGCTCACAGTTCCCCCAGGAGAGGCTGCTCCAACTCTCCAGAAGCATGCTTATTGGAGCTCAGGACCACAAGTTAGAGCACTTTTCTTACAAATGAGGGGTATTGCAGGGATAGCCTAGCTTCATTTCAAATGACACATTTGAGGGGAGGGGTACCTCCCACCCTGACACTAAACTCACATAGAGAAGAGTCACAAGTGGTACTAGATATCCTCCTGCAATAGTTGCTTAACTAGGAACCAGTATTTCAGGGATGAAAACCAATTGATTGACATCTCCTGTAAGGAGGAAGAGGGAACATCAGAGCCAGACTTTCAGGAGACCTAGTCTGGGAACTACTGAGTGAACTGATTCATGTCCTCTAGACTTAGTGAGTCCCTTCAGACATCATGAACTGGCGAGAGATGACAGATGTGGGGAGCATTTTACAGATCACCTTTTGAAGAGGAGCCATTTCAAAACCCTTTCTTCTGTAACTGTTGAATACCTTCTGATATGAAACAGAATACACTGTCATTTTTAAGGTCCTGCAGATAAATATAGAAATTAAAATTTTGAAGAGGACAGAAGTTACCATTTAAAAGTGCAAAAATAAGTATTTGCCTTCCTTTATTTTGGTTAATTTACTCAGGATTGTTTTATCTAGTTTCATCCATGTGCCTGCAATACTCATAATGCCATTGTATTTTCCCTCTGAATCATGCTCCTTTGATATAATGTATCACATTTTCCTAATCCATTCTTCTGTTGAGGGGCACCTATGTTGTTTTCAGGTTCTTGCTTTTACAAATAATGCTTCTATGAACATAGTTGAAGGAATGTCCCTGTGGTATGACTGTGCATCCTTTGAGTAGTATTGCTGTGCCTTGAGGTTGACTGATTCCCATTTTTATGAGAAACAACCATCCGGATTTCCACAGTGGCTGTAATGTTTGAACTCTCTCCAGCAATGGAGCAATGTTCTCCTTACTCCACATCCTCTCCAGAATAAGGTTTCAGTAATGGTTTTGATCTTAGCCATTCTGACCAGAGTAAGATGATATCCTAATGGAGTTTTGATATGCATTTCCCTGATGGCTAAGGATCTTGAGCAATTCCCATTTTCCCTTTCAACCATTGGAGAATCTTCTGTTGGAATTCTCAGTTTAGCTCTGTGACCCATGCAGTCACTCATAAGTGTATATTCGACATAAAGCAAATGATAACTGGCCTACAGATCACAAAGAGGCCAGGAAACATGGAAGGCCCTATGGGAGCCATGCATGAACTCTTCTTCCCCAGGCAATGGAAATAGACAAGATCTCCTATGTAAATTTGGACCATGGGTGAAGAAGCAGTGTGTTATTGAAGTGCAGAGGGGAGAAGAGGAGCTGGGAGGAGAACATGAGGGTCTAGGAAGGCCAAGTTGGGGGAAGGCCTGAGAGGAACTGAGCTATGAAAGGGATACCTCGATAGAGGGAGAAGTTGTGGCATTAGCCAGAAACCCAGTTCTAAGGAAATTCCCAGGAATCCGCAATTGGAACAGTTTTTCAAATATTATAACATAAAGCATGTTACCAGTATACCACACAATCCTACAGGACAAGCAGTGGTAGAGAGATCTAATAGAACACTAAAGGAGATGCTCAACAAACAAGCTTGGAAGACTATACCCCCAAAACATAGGTTGCATAATGCTTTATTAACACTAAACTTTCTTAATGCCAATGAAAAAGGACAAACAGCTGCAGAAAGACTACAGAAAAAACTGCTGAATTGAATCAGCTGGTATACTTCAAAGATGAACTAACCTCTGTATGGAAACCAGGACATGTGTTATGTTGGGGTAGGGGTTTTGCATTGGTTTCCACAGGAGACAAAAAACTTTGGATACCATCAAAGTTGATCAAGATTCTCATTGAAAAGGAAAAACCTCTCGACGAGGAGAAATGACAAATATTCTACTATGGTATATCTTGTGAATTAAATAGAAACCTCCCAAAGGAAAGGGAAGTATTTTTGCTTTCATCTTCACAGAAATACCGATCTCCAGAAGGCAAAGGACACTGCATGGGTAGATACTTAAGAAGAGAAGGTAGCTATAACCATCAAACAAAATGAATGTTCCATATGGTAAACTTTAAGCTGTCTCTCAAAGAACTCTATTTCTCTTTTTCTAGGCCCTATTCAGTTAAATCAATTCTGGATTTAGAGGTGGATTTGGCTTTCCTCCTCTAAAAACCAAGCACGTTATTTAACTAAACTTTAGAGTTTCTGTATTGTATCAAGAATAAAAGAATTTGGGGACTGTCTTTGTCTTTTCTTGGATCTTTCTTTCAAGGTGTACACCCTCTCATAATTGTTATGCTCCCATGGTTGCCTTCCCTAGCATGTGTACATTCACAAGCAAACATTTCTCTGCTGTTTACATTTGAGTCCCACACAGCCAATGAAGACCTGCCTGACAGCAATCCCTGGACACCCTGGAAAGAAAATGGGCCAAACCTTCTCTACTGCATTGGAACCATTTCAACTGACACTCCCGCCAGAGCTTCGGGTACTGACTTCAATCAAGTTGAGGTTTTCAAGCGAGATCTTCAATCAAGTGAATCCCATCTAACATGGACTGGATACAATCCATTCAAGACTTTCACTATACTAACATTTTCTTCCTACAGGACTCCACAAGGCTATTGTCAACCCATTTCAGCAGGAAGTAACTTGGAGGATGCCCCCTTTCCCCATTGTTGTCACTTAGGATAGTGTATATACCTATTTAGGGATAGCTTCCTATTGTTTATGGGCATGGTCAGGGTGATGTAGAGTAAGAGTGTCAGTTGGCTGGGTTTCGCTTTCAGTTTTCACCCTTTGGGCTTCCTGTACAGACTGCTGCCATGCTGGCTGGCTAGGTCACTCTGTAAGTAAGGCTTTTCAATATTAATTACCTTTATATTTCTACCTGACTCCACATTGGTAATTTCCCACTATAGTGTGCCCTTCATTTTAAGATTTTATTTAATTCCAGATGTAGTCAAGTTGACAACCAAGAATAGCCATTACAAGTACACCCCTTGTCAACTTGACACACAATCCTATACATGATTAATTTACAAATAAAAACAATAACCGTCTCATATAAATTTTAAATATAATTTAAGTATCCATGTTCAGTTATAAATGCAATATATATATTTTTCCAGGTTTTAATTTCTTCTACATGATATAACTGTCCCTCAAACAATCACAAAAACATCCCTAATTTAGAATAGGTGTCAGTATTCCTTGAGGGTCATTATTTATTATTTCAATCTAAAAGTGATATCCATCAGTGCTTTCTTATTTGATGTTACATCACATAATAAAGTAATCAAATGAAATCAAGAACATCTATGTGAACCATTATTAGCAAAACACAGCCGAGTCACTCATGTCAAATGTAATCATCCTTTCTGTTTCTGTTCACATGGCCTTAGCTGATATTTGTAATTATGTTCTTCTACTATTGGTGAACCAGCCTGATTAATCTTAAGATTAGGAACCATATTTTTACAAGGTCAAAAAATTGTTTCTATTTATTGTAAAAACATAAGTTCTGGAATTTGCCACACTCCACACCCTATAACTTGACCTCCACTCCCAGAAGTTAAAATGTTTGCCAAGTTCTTATGTCACTGAAATTCCTCTGGAACAACCAACCCTTGGAAAACTCATAGCTTTGCATTATTTGGTGGGAGCTTATAAAAACCTCAATACTCTATTCTATCAATCTTGGATTCAGAAAATAAAACTAGCCGTACTTGGCTCTTTTCATGGAGTTGTGACCTGTAAGTCAGAGACACACTGCACTCCCACTGTTAGGAGTCCCACAAACCCCAAACTAAACAACCACAGCATGTATATATAGAACTTTGTACAACCTATGGAGGCTCTGTGTTTGCCTCCTCACTCTTTGTGAGCCCCTATGTTTCCTGCTTATTTGATCCAGCAGGCTGTGTTCTCCAGGTATCTTTGAACCTTCTGGCTCCTGTCATCCTACCTCCCCCTCTTTCCTAGGGTTCCTTGAACTCTGCTTAATATTGGGCAGGAGATCTCAATATCTACTCACATCAACTGATGAAGAAAACCTATCTGATTGGGATTGGACTATACACCAATCTCTGAGTATAACAGAATTACATTGTGTATCATTTCAGTGACTTTGTCAAAAAATCTTATTGGCTTCACCTTAGAACTCTGTCCCTTGCAGTTTCTGGTTCATCACCATGCAGGTAGTGTTGGGCATCAGCTTGTTCCTCAAGTTAGACCAGTAATTGATTGGTGACTGCCAAGAGCACAGAGCAACACTTACCCCAGCACCTCTTGTAGGCAGGACAGATTGCAGGCTCAAGATTTTGGGGATAGGATTTTGTCCCTGTTCCACAACTGGAAGTGTTGCCTTTTTACTGAAAGTGACTGGTGGAGGCTCGTAATCCTCCATTACTAGGAGTGCATCCTAGGGTCACCATGATAGGTTACAGAAAGTTTCCATTGCTCTAGGTTTCCACGTCTCCCCTTCCATGCCCCCAATTCCATGTGTCCCTTCTGTGTTCTCTCCCTACATTACTACCTTCTCTCTCTGACCCTACTGTTGACACTACCACCTGCCACAGAGTACCTGCAAAATCTATGTTATTTCCCCTCCCGGCGAGATCCATGAATACCCATACCCCTGAGAGCCCATCTTTATTACTTAGCCTCTCTAAGTAATGATGTGGACTGTAGCATGATTAGCCTTTACATAACAGCTAGTATCTGCCAATAATTGAATAAAAGAAATACCTGTCATTCGAGGTCTGGGCTGCCCCACTCAGGATGATTGTTTCAATTTCCACCCATTTGTCTTCAAATGTCATGATGTCATTCTTCCAACAGCTGAGTAATATTCCACTGTGTAAATGCACCACAATTTATTTATCCTGTCTTACATTGTGGAACATCTAGTTTGTTTGTAGATTGTTTCTTGGTCCTGAGTAAGCACACATTAAAATAGTTAAGCAGGTGCCTTTTGGTAGGATGGAGTGTCTTTGGATATATGTTTTTATCAATGTTTGTTCTGTTTCAAAATTTTAGAATAATTTGAGGAGTACTGTTTTTGTTTCTTCTTTGAAAGTCTGGTAGAATTATGGCCCCAAAACTTCTAGTTCTGGATGTCATTTCGGGGCAGAGGCTTTTATGAGTTTTAATGAGTGCTTCTGTTTCCTTAGGGTTTATAGGACTGTTTAAATTTTTATCTGATTTTGATTTAACTTAAGTAAGTGGTGTGGATCAAGAAAATTGTCCATTTTTTTAGCTTTTCCACTTTTGTGGAGTACATGTTTTTGAAGTATGACATAGTAACTTTTGGGATTTCCTTGCTTTCTGGTGGCATGTCTCCCTTTTCTTTCTGTTTTTTTTTTTAAATTTTGATATTCATCAACTGTCTTTTATTTAGTTTAGATAAGGTTTTGTCTATCTTGCTGACTTTTCTCAGAAAACCAACTCTTTGTTTCATTGATCCTTTTTATTATTGTCTTTGTTTCTGATTTATTGATTTCAGCCCTCAGTTTGTTTCCTGTTGTCTACTCTTCTTGGGTGTTCTTGCTTCTTTTTGTTTCAACGTTTTCAGGTGTCCTGTTTAGTTCCTAGTATGAGACCGCTCCAATGTATTTATGTAAGCACTTAATGGTATGAACTTTCCTTTTAGCACATCTTTCATGGAGTCCCATAAGCTTGAGAGTCAGCAAATTTATTTTAATTGAACTATAGGAAGTCTTTAATTTCTTTCTTCATTTTTGTCTTGACAAAGTAGTCATTCAGTAGGGAGTCATTCAGTTTCCATCAGTTTGAATGTTTTCTGTTGTTGAAACCTAGCTTTATGAGCAGTTGTTTGATAACATGCAAGGAGTTATTTCACTTTTCTTGTATTTGTTAAGACTTTCTTTGTAACAAATACATTTAAATTTTCAACAATGGACTGTGAGATGCTGAAAAGAAAGTGTAATCTTTTGTGTTTGGGTGAAATGTTATGCAGATACAGGTTATGTACATTATTTCTCATTTAATTTTTGTCTGAATGACCTGTCTCTTTATGAGAGTAGGGTATTGAAGTCTCCCATGATCTATGTGTGAGGGTTGATGTTCAGTTTAAGCTTTAGTAAGGTTTTCTTTTAACACATATTGGTGCCCTTTTCTTCGGGGCATAGATGTTAAGATTTGAAATGTGACCTTTGTGGACTATTGCTTTGATGAGTATGAAGTTTCCTTCCCTATGTCTTTTGATCATCTTTGCTTTAAGGTATATTTTGTTAGGTATTAGATAGCTATACCAACTTCTTTCTTGGATCCATTTGCTTGGAAATTATTTTCCAACCCTCTGCCCTGGTAATATATATCTTTGATGTTGTGTTATGTTTCTTGAATGCAGCAGAAGGTTTGATCCTGTTTCCACATCCTTTTGTTATTCTGTGTCTTTCTATTCTGAAATTGAGTTCATAGATATTGAGAGATAGGAATGACAAATGATGATTTATTCCTGTTAGTTGTTGTTGTTGTTTGTGGTGGTGGTAGTATATAGTGTACGTTTGTGTTTCCCTTCTTTTGATTTTTTCTGGTGTGAGGTTATTTATTTATGGTGTTTTCATGGATGTAGTTAAAATCGTTGGGCTGTAGTTTTACTTGTAGAATATTCTAAAGGTCCTGTTTTGTAGACAGATAATTTTTTAATTTGACTTTTCCTAGAAGAAACAATACAGAGTAAGGTAACCTACACAGAGAAAGAAAAACATCGTATGTTCTTACTCATAAGTGGATATTAGACATCAGACAAAGCATAACCAGCCTACAATTCACAACCCCACAGAAGCTAGGAAACAAGAATGTCCCTAAGAGAGACATACATGAACCTCCCCCCAAGAGGAAATGGACAAGATGCCCTGAAAAAATTGGGGCCACAGGGGAGAGGGGGAGTGAGTTAAGAGAAAGAGGGAGGAGAACATGAGGGATCAGGAAGTTTGAGTCTGGAGAAGAACAGAGAAGGAGAGCAAGGAAAGAGATTCCTTAATAGATGGAAACATTTTTGGTTTAAGGAGAAATCTGGCACTAGGACAATCTCCAGGGATCCACAAGGATGACCCTAACCAAAAATCTATGCAATAGTGGAGAGGCTACCTTAAATTCCCTTCCCTTATAATGAGATTGATGACTATCTTAAATGACAACATAGAGCCTTCATCCAGTAGCTGATAGAAGCAGAAGCAGAAGCAGAGATTTATAGCTAAGCACAAAACCAAACTCCTGGAATCCAGTTGTACAGAGGGAGGAGTGATGAGCAAAGGGGTCAAGATGTTGCTGGGTAAACTCACAGAAATAGCTGACTTGAGCAAGTGGGAGATTATGGACCTCAGTCTGACTTCGAACCAGCATAGAACAGAACCAGGCCCCTTGAATATGTCTGTCAGTTGGGAGGGCCTGTGCAGTCCATTGGACCTCTGGCAGTGGAACCAATATTTATCCTTGGGCACAAATGGGCTTTGGAAGTCTGTTCCCTATGTTGGGATACTTTCAGCCTAGATACATGGGGGAGGGCCTAGGTCCTTCCCCAAATGATGGGACAGACTTTAGTAATCCCCATGGGAGAGCTCACTCTCCCTGAGGAGTGGATGTGGGGTGGGATGGGAGGTTGGTCGGGGGAATGTGAGGAAAGAAGAGAGGGGAACTGGAATTTGTATGTAAATTAAATTTTTTTAATTTAAATAAATATTAATCAAAAACTTTGACTTTTATGGAATTTCTTTTTTTTCATTTATAGTAATTGAAAGTCTGCACTAGCATTTGTGGTCTCTTAAAATCTGAAGGAAATCTGTCCAAGACCTTTTGTCTTGTAGTCTCTTTATTGGGAAATGGGATGTAATACTAATAAGTCTGCTTTATATGTTACTTGCTCTTTCTGCTTGCAAAGTTTTAATATTCCTTCATCTTTTTGTATGTTTAGTGTTTGATTATTAATTAGTAAGGGTACCTTCTTTTCAGGTTAATCCTATTTGGTGTTATGGATTTTCTGGTACCTTTACATGCATCTACTTTTTTAAAAAACATCTCTAAATTAACGTGAAGAGGGGGGAGGGAGCTAGGAGAATGAGAAGGGGAGAAAGGAGGGATGCAGAAGACATGAGGGATCAGAAAGGTTGAGTCAGGGGATGAATAGATGATAACAAGAATGGAGATATCATAATAGAGGGAGATATTTGGGGTTTACAGAGAAATCAGGCACTAGGGAAATGTCTAGAGATCTACAAAGATGACACCAGCTAACAATCTAAGCAACAGAGGAGAGGCTACCTTAAATGCCCTCCCCTGATAATGAGATTGATGACTAACTTATATGCCATCCTATAGCCTTCATCCAGCAGCTGGTGGAAGTAGAAGCAGACACCCACAACTAATCACTGAACTGAACTAAAACCCAGATTCAGAAAAAGACGAGTGAAGCACACAGGGGTCCAGACCAGGCTGGTGAAACCCACAGAAACAACTGAAATGAACATCGGGGACCTCTTGCTCCCCAGACTGATAGCTGGAATACCAGCATGGGACTGATCCAGACCCCAGGAAAATGGGTTTCTGTGAGGAAACCTCGGAAATCTACGGGACCTCCTGTAGAAGCTCAGTACTGCTAGCATAGGTGTGGACTTTAGGAGCCCATTCCATATAGAGGAATACTCCCTGAGCCACGAAACACGGGGATGGGCCTAGGCCCTATCCTAAAGGATACAATAGACACTGATGACACCCTATGGAAGGCCTCATCATCCAGGGGGAGCAGAAAGGATATGTGATAGATAGGTTTTTAGAAGGGCGGGGAGGGTGGAGGTAAGGGAGGACGGGTGGGAGAAGGGAACTGGGATTGTCACGTAAATCAATCCTGTTTCTAATTCAAATAAAAAAGTTGAGAATAAAATAAAATAAACCTGAAAAAAAGAAAGATTTTTTTTCTAAAAGAGGTCCTTCTTAGATGTAAAACATGAAAAAAAAAGTTATTAGGTGCACTACCTTCTTTCTTCTTGAATGGCAGCTTTCTTCAATTGTTCATTTGTTTGTTTGTTTTTGTTTTGTGGTTTTGCTTTTACACTACCACTGAAGTTTTCCCTGTATGCAAACTTGTTAGTCCTCCCTTCCTCCTCCACTGTTTCTCTTCAGACACACATGGGCCTCTCATGGATATCAGATGCCAAGGTATGTCAAGTTGCAGTGAGACTAGGGTCCTCTTCTTCTGTCAAGGTTGGATGAGGCAATCCAGGAGGACCATAGGGTCTCAAAAGCACACAACAGTGGCAGAGACAGCAACTGCTCTCACTGTGAAGAGGCGGTTTTATTCTGTGAATGAAGCTTGCCTCTTGTCTTTCTGCTCCCTTACCTTTGTTTTCTTACTTCTGCATTCCCTCACCTTGTGTTTTCTGCTTATATTTACTTTTTAGGTCTTAAAGGCTTTTACTTTTTCCTTCAATTATTTGTTTGTATTCTTCTTGCCTTTCTTGAAGCAATTTATTCATTTCCTCCATTGTTTGTCTGTTCCCCAATTTGTTAAAGGATTTATTCATATCTTGTTTAAGGAGCTCTATCATCTTCATAAAGTTGGTTTTGAGGTCTGTTTCTCTGATTCATCAGTGTTGAAATATTCAGGCTTTGGTCTTGTGTGATAGCTGTTCCAAGTGGAGATATAAAATGCCCTGGCTACTATTTTGGGCTTTTTTTTGGGGGGGTGTCTCCTTCGGTTTTCATTTTGTTTTGTTTTGTTTTGTTTTGACACTGGCATCAAGAATTCTGTGATAAGAATGATTATAGGTCTAGGTGATGCTTTCTGGAGTTGTGCTTCCCAGGAGGGTATTCTGATTCTTGTTTCTGTTTTCTCTGTGACAAGAATGTAATTGCTGTATGCTCTGTGATTGAAAATTTTCTGTGGACCTGAGAGTTTTGGGCCATGGTGTTTTTAGGAAAAGGGTGTTTCTGTTTATTGGGAGCTAACACACAGAAATTAGCATAGCATAGAGGTCTAAATGGGCTCATAGGAGGGAGGAGAACATCGAATTCTACCAGAATCTGTTTATTTTGTCCCCTTAGAATGGGGAGGGACAGTGAAAAGAGGTCATCTAGGAAGGTTTGCTATAGCACTGCAGAAGAGACTGTTAGGTTATGTCTAGAGGAACCAAAGAATGGGAGATCTCCAGACAGGTTACTTGCTTCCATGAATGGATTGGAAAATTAGGATTATCAGAGAATACCTGCTGGGGATGGGGAGGGAGTTGAAAAGGGGTGGTCTGTGGGATCCACAGGAGATTGGCAGTGGTGAGAATGAAGACTACAGCTTGTGTTGTATTCCTGAGGTGGGGATACAACTGGGAGATTGAATCTGTGGGAACATAGGGAGAAGAGAAGATCTGTAGACAGCTTACCAGGTTTTCTGGCAGGCATGGACTAGATTTATGATTCTCACCCTGTGGATTGTGACCCTTTGGGGGTCCAAGGATGCTTTCAAGATGTGGAATATCAGAAATCCTACATATCAGGTAGTTACATTATGATTCACAGCAGTAAAAATATTACAATTTTATGTAGCTAGGAAATAATTTTATGGTAGGGGGTAACCACTACATGATGAACTCTATTAAAGGTCCCCAGCATTAGGATTGTTGAGAATCATGGGCCTAGAGAGTATGGCTTCTTCATGAATCAATCCCATGAAACATTTTCAATACAATGTCAGATGGAGTATGATCTCTTTCCTTTTGCCTACTCTTGCCATTTTCATAAGAGCATGATGGGGCCATGCTCTGTCATCAATAAGTCCTAGTAAAAAAAAAAGGTCTTCTGATACTGGTGTGACAGTGAGGATTCTGCACAGATATGCACAGCTCAGCAAAGCTGGATGGAGTAAAACAGGATTCTGTAAACAGAAAGACTCATGGAATCCACAAACTGATGTAAAATATTTTATTTATGTTACACTAATTTGCGTGGGGTTTGTACACTTTAGCTCAAGTACACCAGAATCAAGACCTTCCCTATCCTCTGACCCCATTACACTTCATTTATATTTGTATTAATGCCTGAGAAACCATTATTAATTTCCCAGATTCAGTATACATGCTCCATACAACCCTTTGCTAACAAGGAGTCATTGGAAAGAACACTGGTTTGTTCTTCAGGAAGATATTAGGTCACTGTTGCCAATGATGTGTTGGTTGATCATTTGTGACATTTGCTTTTGCCATGGAACATTTGTTTAATGATGCAAAGATGAATTGCATTGTTTTATATTGCATTTCTTTAACTCTGTGAAGCTGTGTTACTTTGCATGTCTAAAACACGTGATTGGGATTGACCTATCCTGTATGGAGGGAAGAGCAGCACCATATCCAGATTTTCAGGAGAGCTAGGCTGGAAACTGCTGAGTAGAGTGAAGGTATTTTCATGGCCCTTAGGCTTAGTGAGTCTCCCCAGATATCATGAACTGGAGAGAGATGACAGATGTTGTGAGCATTTACTGATTACATTTCAAAGGGGAATTGTCTCAATCCTCTATATTCAGTAACTTTTGAATATGTTCTATACTCTGTAGAAACCAGAATACTCCCTTGCTTTTAAGGACCAGCAGTTTAAGCTTGGAAGTTCAAACTTTAAAGAGGAAAGAACTCACCGGTGAATGATAAATATAATGAGGTTTTGAAACATGAATCTTGGCAATCATGGTGGTTGCACTGAGAAGTACTGAGATCTTCTCATAAAACACCCTTAATTTTATCTGGAAGAGTCTTTTGAAATAGAATTATCTGAGGAGGAAGGGCAAGACACCAATGATAATTGGTGGAATCATGTTGGGCCCTGTTAGTCTGGTTGGAATAAAAGGTAGGAATGGGGACAGCTACTTTTAGAAGTTCTTGCCTGGCTTAATTTCCTGCCAACCTGGCCCACTAAATTGCCCTCCATGTTGTGAACACTGAGACCTCAGAAAGTGTAGGGAAAGCACAGGAAGACAGGAGGACAGGAGGTGTTTAGAGCTCTGAGTCACCTGTGCTCACCTGTGATGAGTAGTCTGCAACATGACTTACAGAGGAGTTGCCAACATGGTGACAGGCAGTGAATGAGCACAATTTATCCATAACATCATGTTGGAGTCTCATTCGTTTGTTTAGATTACTATTTTTCCATATACTATTCTTCTTAATTCTTTGAGAATTTCACTCAAGCATGCAATGAATCTTGATCCTATTCATATTCCTTCTCAACACCTCCAATGTTCCCCCACCTTCTTTTAACTTCATGTCCTCTTTTGTTTTACAATTTTAGTAACAGAGTCCAATGTGTGCTGTCATTATACTCATGTGTGTAGCCACCCTAGAACCAGGGACAAACCCAGAAAATGCCAACTACCCTCCTGCTATAAGCCATCCACTGGACACTTGGGTTTTCAAAGATGTGCAAACAGCTCAAAAAGACTTCCTTTTAATTTTTATTTGTTTATTTAATGGCTTTTTGCATTGATGTTTGTGTAGAAATTGTGTTCCATATACCAGAGGAGTCCATAAGAGGATTTAGAATTCCCTAGGAAGAGAAAAATAGATAATTGAGATCTTCCATGTGGATTCTGGGAACTGAACTTGGTTCTTGTGGAAGAGCAGCCAGTGCTCTAAACTGAATTAGAATCTCGCCAGCTCAGTTGTATGCTTACTTAAGCCCACACACAATATGTTTATTAAGCAGTCACTGAAACAAACCTGGTCTCTAAGCAGCTGTGCTAGCTGCCTTGGCATGAACTTGACACAAGTTATGGTCATGTGGAGATGGGAACCTCACTTAAGAAAATCCTCCATCAGATTGTCTACAGGACATTTTCTTGCCCCCACCTCACAATTTTTTATACAGACTCTCTATACACAGGTGGGACAATCCTAGAAATCACTATGTAGGTTAATCTGGTCTCTACATCACAGAGATCTGTCTGCCTCTGCCTCCTGAATTCTGAGACACATCTGTTCCTGGCAGCACCAATTACTTCAAGAAGATGATATGGGCATTGAAGAAGCTCCTTATGGAGTTTTCTTTCATTAAGGCAAGATTAGCTATTTGGGCAAGAAACTGCTCTTGCCTGGACTGCTTGGCTGTATGCTGTATAAACTGAACACACAGAAACCACAGAAAAGTGACTGCTGATCTTTCCAAAATAAGATGGGCCAGGACTTCAGGTTCCTGCTTCACAGACAAGTCTGCCGAACATTCTGCAGGACATAGAGGAAAATGACTGATAAACTGCCGATATATGTGGGAATGTTTCAAATTTCCTGTTTCACTGAGATGTCTGCTAGATACTCTAGGCCTATAGGCTGAAGATGGATGCCCCAATATTTCTGAAGAACTTTGGATGACTGTCCAGGTAGCCAGATGTCTCTGTCACTTCTAGAGTTTTGAAAGTTGCTTACAATGCCCTTCCTGAACCTTAGGCAATATTTTATCCTTCTGGGGTCTTTGATGGAATTGAAGACTAGATAGTTATAGTTTTCCTTAGCTATGATAAAAGATAAGATATAAATCTCCAGACTCACAAAGATAGAATAGATTAGATAGAGTATTTTCTTCAAATTTACCAAGTAATATAGACTAAATATATAACTGTAGTTCTTGCTTGATTATTGTTTTGCTGTATGTAATTCTACAATGTCAAAGTTAAAAACTTCCTTTTTAAGTAGATAGAAAAGGGAAAATGATGTGAGATGTCCTTCTGTACACTGTGAATATGTGTTACTTTTAATAGTTGAAGAATAATACTGCTTTGGCCTATGGCAAGACAGAAGAACATAGCGAGGCAGGAAATCAAAGCAGAGGGTGAAAGGAGGCAGAGTCAGGAGGAGACACCAGCAGTCTCCAAGGAAGCAAGACTTGTAGAAAATGAGGTAATGTCACAGCCACATGGCAATATACAGGTAAAAAAATTCAGTTAATTTAAATATAAGAGCTAGCTAGTAAAAAACCTGAGCCATCATCCAAACAATTATAATTAATTTTAAGCCTCAGAGTGATTATTTTATGAGTGTCTGTGGGACAGAGAGGAGACACAGAAAACCTCTGGTTATAGTTCTGTGTACTTGACAGCTGTGAGGGTGGGGATGGGAATGATGGCAGCAGAGTGACTGAACTGTAGGAGGACCATGGCCAGCAGATTTGTGCTGCAGAAAGAACAAGGAATGAAAGTTGGGGAAGTTTAAGGCATCTGTGGAGTCAGAGACAGAGCATGCAATGGGGAGAAGTCTGTTAGTTGTATCTCACTGGGAGACCCAGGTAGAATGGAGAGTAGGGAAACTGGACTTTTAGGTTTGTGTAGACATGCAGACACTGCTGTCTCTGACAGCAATGTGTAATTTTCCTGAATAAAAGCTTGTGGCAAAACTGAGGAGGACCATCCATCTGTCAGAGCTCTGTGAAGAGAGACATGGAGAGATAGCCAGTCCATGGCTGGGTGGTATGTAGTCCAGCTGGTGGAGTTTGGGAAGAGGTGCTGGCTGGGCAGTGAGTTGCTTGTCAGAGGTAGATGGGCAAATGACATGGTTTCTAGCTTTGGGGACAATGCATGGGTCATTGTGAGTCCAAGGATAAAGAGCCCAGGTTTAGAATGAGAAGTCGCTAAAATATCAGGTGTTTTAGGGGTCAGTTTTGAAGCCAGGTGTGGTGGTGACCCAAGCACCCAGGAGGCTGAGGCAGATGGGTCTATGTGACTTTGAGGCCAGCCTGTCTACACGGAAGTTTCAGGCCAGCCAGGGCCACAGTGGGTATGATTGTTGAGGTTGGGCTTCATATTGGGGACCATTTAGTCACTTCTTGACCTATGTCATGTCAGTGTGCAGTGAAGAGGGGCATAGATTGTTTGGAGTAGAGTGCCTGGAGCTATTTTTAATGTTTCCAAATGATGGCAATGTAGTAGCCCTGATTGCAAAGATTACTTTGAATGAAAGGGGCCAGGGGGAAAGGGCATAATTTTAGTTTTGCTATTTGGAGGGTGTAAAAATTAAATAGGAGCAAAAATTAATCTCAAAATTAATTGGACAGCTGTCAAAGAACACACACTTCTTCTCTGTAAAATTCCAGCTGAGAGAAAAATGCTCAGTTCAATTCCTTGAGGACACATAATTGTCACCTTCATGTCATTATGTATAAAAATGGGAGATTTGAAGAAGATCGTTTGAAGATCCAAAGAGCAGCTCTGGTCTATGGTAAGCTCTGAAGAAATATGTGTCAGCAATAGTATTGCTGCAGGGAAAGCTAAGACTGTGTCTCCTGGCAGTGTTGTGGTCACCTGGGTTCCTGCAGACTCACTGATTGTCACCCAAGATCTCAAATACTTGTTGGTGTCACTGAGCTAAGATGATGTTACCTGGCTCCCAGTGACTCCTGTGTGTCTGTCTTCTGTCCTGCTGTTATGATGTCTGGGTGCTGAGGAGTGTGGACCCAGTGTCAAAATCACAACCAATACCAGGGTTGGCCTGTAATGAGAAAGGTGAGGAGGAGTAGATAGGCACAGGGCAAGAGTTTGGCTTGCCAATCTGAACCCTGTGCCTATCTGAACCCATCTGGGTTCACATCTGCAGAGCCACAGCTAGAAGGGCAAAGACAGTGATTCCACAACAGCTGCCTGACCTAGGTACTGGGATTTGGGTTTGCTCTGCACCGGGAGGAAGGGATTCAGGTGTCCTTGGTGAGGGCTCAGGTAGACCTGTGAATGGCTAGGGTTTTATGCTGTCTTGATGAAATCCTAGCAACTACTACTTCATCCAGCAGCATGTGACAGTCAGGCCATTGGTCCCTGCAGAGCTGGGCAGTGCACATATGCTTTCAGTCCTTCACACACTGAATGAAGGTCTATCAGGCATCTGACAAGGTGAGGAGGGAATAGGGCCAGGCACATTCCATGGACTGTAGAAAGGGAGGAGACTCTGCGGAATCAGGACTTGTGGATTAAATGAATGACAGTCTATCTTGTCCTTATTTCTGATTTAGTTGCTGTGCTGAGAATATGTAGGTGTCACAGAGAGCTGCAGGAATCACTGCAGCAACTTAAATTCTATAGGTGTCTGTGACTCAGAGCTGTATAGTGAGGGATGTGTGGTAACATGAAGTGTGGGAAAGTGGTAGAACTTTGCTAAACTTCAGGGTAACATCAAGGGATTTAGATGTGGTGTGAAAAAGTAAGAGGAATAGATAAAGCCACAGTTTTTTCTTGGACAATTAGAAAGTGAAGTTGTTTTTACCAAGATGGAGGATCTGGGATTGTGATTACATGCGATGTGGACTTGGTGTTTGTGTGGGGGGGACGGAGGGATAGAGAAAGAGACACACAGCGAGATTATTCTTTTAAATCAAAGAGGCATAAGCAAGCAAACCCCTCACTGGGGGCCGAATCCACAGGATCCTGAGTTGAAGGCAAGGCCAAGCTGACACATATATCCAGATCCTGTCACAAAAAAACTAAAATTGGATTCTTATTTTTCTTAATTTAAGGGTCCATACTTTTGTATTGAATTTTCACTAAATGTGTTAAAATTTTAAAATATTTTATATTATCTGTGTGTGTGTATGCAAGTACACATGTATGTATGTGTGTGTGCATGTGTCTGTGTGAGTGTGTTGTGCATTTGTTCGTGTGTGTGTGTGTGTGTGTGTGTGTGTGTGTGTGTGTGTGTGTGTGTGCACTTTTCCCCTCTTATTACACATGCAAGTCACCACATGTACAAGTCTGAGAACAATTTTTGGGGTTCACTTGTATTTTTCTCTCAAGTGGATCCCAAGGATGGAACTCATGTCATTATGCTTGACAGCAGGCGTCTTCACCCACTGTAGAAACATGCCAGTCCTCTGTATTGGCTTATGTAATACCATATGGTCCATGGTAACCTGGAATTTTCTATGTAGCCAAGGATACCCTTGATCTTGTGTTCCTCTTGCCTCTATCTCCCAAGTGCTTGGATGATGATCATGTGTTACTATGCCTGGATAAATTGATTTTTGGAGTCAATGTGTCATGTATCCCAGGTTGTCCTTGATTTAATATGGAACCAGGCTCAGAGTGTGTTCAGGCTGACTGTGAATCAGGATCCCCTGTTCCACCCTGGGGTGCTGGGATTACAGGCATGTGATCGAACACCCAGCTTTGGATTGAGTAAATCTAATGCTTTTTTCACAAACCTAGGAGGTGTTAAGGGGTGTTTCAAGGATGAGGACTTTTCTTAAGAGACATTGGCCTCTGGCTGGAATTTGAAGTCCTGCCTTTTATGGGGTAAGGTCACCCCAGGAGTGAATGTGCCAGGAGTGGTGACATCTCAGCTTCTCCAGGTAGAGTTGACAATGAGGAAATAGCCCAGGAGAGCAAACATCCTGAATGTTGGAGGGAAGCCAGGAGAGTTCAGTGTCCTGGAAGCCACCGGAGAAAACATTCCCTGAAGAAGTAAACAAGCCAAGAAGGATGACTGATACCTGCGGTGCCAGGGCTTGGGAGGCCAAGGAAGGTAGATGGTTGTAGTGGCATCTTGTTCTGCCAAGAGATTTGAGGTAAGGTCCAAGTGAAGAAGTGCCCTCTTCTAAAGAAGAGTAGGAGCTTGCTCAGTGTCTCCTGGGTTGTGGTTGGAGTATCCTGCAGGGCAGACTCTGCCCCTTCAGGAACAGAGGACCATTGAGGTTATTTACACAATGATAATTGCATGAATGCTCCCAAAATAAATACCTCCTAATACTTTATTTGGGTATTCATGGCATGCTTTAACCCACCTTCCCTTGGTAGACAAGGAGATAGCCACTCCATGGCTGGGAGGTGGGTAGTCCAGCCACTGTAGTCTAGAAAGAAGTGCTGACTGGGCAGTGGGTTGCTTGTCAGAGGTAGATGGACAAAGGACATGGTTCCCAGCTGTGAAGACAATACAGAGGTCATTGTGAGTCCAAAGATAAGGATCCCAGGACTTGTGCTGAGGTGTGGCCAACATAAAATTTGTTTTAAGATTTCCGTTTAGAAGACAGATGTGGTAGTGATTTAAGGACTCAGGAAGGGCAATCAGTGGAACTCTCTGAGTTTGAAGTCACCTTGTCTACATGGCCAGTTTCAGGCCAGCCAGGGCTAGAGAGAGATTGGTGGGACCTTTGTGATTAGGCTTCTTATTGGGGATCATTCAGTCACCTCTTGGTCATCTCAACTTTCTGGAATTTGTGAGTCCTGGGGCTTCTGGGTGTGCAGGAGAATGAGGGGCATAGATTGTCTGGAGTTGAGTTCCTGGAGATCTTTGTAATGAAGGTTCCAAATGATGCCAACATAGCAGCCCTGATGGCGAGGATTACTTTGAATGAAAGGGGCCAAGGGCTCCTTTCTGTTAATTTGAATAGGTACAAACTAAATAGGAGTAAAAAGTCATACCAAACTATACTGAACAGCTGTCAAAGAACAGAACAACTTTCTCTGCTAAGACACACCTGAGAGAGGAAGCACAGTTCATTTCCTTGATGACTCTAAAATTGCTGCCTCCTTGTCCTTACTTATTAAATGGGAGCATTGTGTACCACAGGTTAGTGGACAGAAGGGAAGCTTTTGGTCTGTTGCAAGAGCTCAATAATTACATGTCAGTAGTGGTTCTGTTGCAAAGAGTTCTCAGTCTGTGGAGATTGTCAGAGGTGTGGTCACCATGATCCCTGCAGGCTTTGTGATTTCCTGCCAGGCACACAGCACTTGTGGGTGGTATTCCCTGTCTCCCAGTGGCTCCTGGTTGTCGGCTTTCTGTCCTTGCATTGTGATGCCTTAGTGCCAGGGCGACTAGACCCACAGTTAGGATCACCTCCAAAACCTGTAATGACCTGGGATGGGACAGGTGAGCCAGAAGTAGAGCCCTGTAAATGTGGAAATTATTCTGAGCAACTAGAGGTTAGATAAGTAACTTACAAGGGAATTCAGTGATTAAATTCAAGTATTGCATGCAAAGTTTGTATATTTCATGTAGAGAAGTAAAAAGGAAGTTTGATAATGAGCCAATGTTTGGGAGGCTGCAGTTTTAACTGTTAGGTGAAAAATGTCCTGGAATTGTAGGCCTACAACACTATGCCCAGCCTTCCACACCCCGAAGAGTTTGTTGTTGTTTTATGTTAAATTTTTTGTTTATTTTTATGTGTATGACTGTTTGTCTGCATATATGTGTGCCTTGAAACAACAGAGGCCAGAAGATAGTATTTGATCCCCTGGAACTAGAGTTATGTGGGAGTTTGAAAGAGCAGTCAGTGCTCTTAACTGCTGAGACATTTCTCAACCACTATTTGCTTATTTTAGACAGGTTCTCACTGTCTAACCATGGTTATCCTGGAACTCAATATGTAGACGAGGCTGGCTTTGAAAACCAAGAGACCTCCAAGATTCTGACTACAGAATGTTGGAAGAAAGGAATCCACCACCACACAAGATTGAACCATTTATTTCAACTGGGGCTGGAGACATGACTGAGTAGTTAAAGAACATTAGAAGCTTTTGCAGAGGACCTATTAGAGTCTCCAGCACCGACATGGAAGCTCATAACTGCTGTGCCTCCAGATACAGAGGATTTAGTGACCTCTTCTTGACTCTTCAGGCAGCAGGCACACAGGAGTAAGAAAACACAGATACAAAATAAAAATAAAAAATCTTTAAAATTTTAAAATATTTGTATGTGTATTTATGTGAATGTCTTGTGTGCAGGTGCCTACAGAGTACAGAAGAAATATTTGTATCCAGAATTGTATTGACCAGTGGTTGTGAGTCACCAGACTTTATTTAGTGCTGGGACTTGGGTCCTCTGGAAAAGCAGAACACAATCACTCAACCATCTCTTCAGTTTATCCCTCCCCACAAAAAAGTGCACACTGACACTCACACCCTATTTCTTAGTCATACTTTTTGTTTTGCTAAGTTGTAAGCATTATGTATATCTTACAAAAACTGAACAAAGACACACATTTCACAGACAATTTCTTTTATTCTGGAGGTTGACCTGATCCACTACCTTCTAGTTTCTTTAATGTGTGTCTCACCCCATAGGGCGTCATGTAACTGAATATGGGGCTTGATTAAAAATGTGGCAACAGTCTTCTGAATGCACAAAAGAAATCAAAATTAATTTAATAGCAAAGGTCATGCGAATCAAGTGTTCTGGCAGCGTTTGTATCTGTCACTCCCCGGGAGCCTTGGTTCTTAACACCATACACATGCCCTTTGCATTGTGCAGGTTCTCCCGCTAAGAATGCCAACAAATGCTGCCTCAAACACTCTGAGATTGTATGTTATAAACTGCAGATCTTTTATTGGTCATACAACATTTATGCTCTAATAGAAACAGGTTTATATGTAAGTATCAAGGACTTTAAATATTTTCTTCACATGTAAATACCAAATTAATATTTATTTCTGTGTTGGGTTTTAGTGTTGGATTTTAGGAATTGCTGGTTGAGCCAGGCATGGTGGCACATGTCTTTAAACCTAGCACTTGTGAGGCAGAAGCATGGTGATCTCTGTGAGTTCAAATTCAGTCTGGTCTGCAAAGTGAATTCCAGGACAGCCGTAACTGTTACACAGAGAAATTCCACTTCAAAAAAAAAAAAAAACCAATAAAATAAAATGAAATAAAAAGAAAGTTCTGTTTGTCTGTGATGGATAGATTGCTCAGTGGTTAAGAGTGCAGGGGGACTTGGGTTCAATTCCCAGCACCCACATGGGAGCTTACAACTGTCTGCAGCTCAAGTTCAAGAGGACCTGAGATCCTCTGCTGGCCTCTATGGTTAATGCACACAAGGGGTGCACAGACATATGTGTATGGAAAAAACCCATACATACTACATAAAAATAAATCTTTTTAAAAGGAATGCATTGATTCATGGTTGTCATCACTATTTTTGTTGGCTAGGAGAACCCTTAAATCCACATGTCATTGAAATGATGGTTCAAATGGGGAAATATCTGTAATTTACACCCTGCCACTAGAGATTGGGAAGAACAGGATGGAGGTAATATAGCAGCTTGTTCCCTGAGAGACTTGCTGAGGGGTTTGATATTTGTATGCTTCCTCTTGCAAACTATATCTTCACGGGTTATGTTTATTTTGTGTTGGGATGCAGGATTTTGCTGTGTAGACCATGCTGGCCTGAAACTTGATCTTCCTGCACCAGCCACCTGAGTGTTGGGGTGTCAGGCACGTGTTATCAGGATCATGAACTCTAATGGGGATAGGAGGGTGTCACCCTGTATATTATGCCCCCTTTCTGCTGCTGTAATAATAGCACCATGATGAAAAGCAACTTTTGTAGAGTTTATATGGACCTTTGGTTCCCAAGGGATAAGAGTTCATCATGGCAGAAAAGCATGGCAGCAGAATAAGAAAGATGAGAGGGCACAGTTCCAACTGCAAACATGAATCAGGGAAAGCAACCTGGAAGTGAGTCAAGACTATGAGCCCTTAAAGCCACTCAAGCGATGTACTTCCTGCAGCAAGGCTGCACCTCCCCATTTCATCTCCAAACAGCACACCAACTGGGGACCACGTGTTTAAATATCTGGGCTTAGGAGACATTCTCATTCAAACCCCTTGATAATTAGGTCAGTTCCCCTCTTAGAGAAGACGCCAGTTACCAACAGTCCCAGCCTTTGATTTCTCACTACTCCTGTTTTAGGATATGGAGAGCAACAACTTGAAATCCTGAGTTTCAGCAAGGTCACATTGATCGTTCTTTCTCTGAGGCATACCAGTTGCTGTAATTATCCTTCTATTCCATGGCAACACTTAACACAGAATTGATGTTTCTTCTATTCAAATAAATTTGTCTGTAATGATTTGATCCTCTCATAACAATGAATAGAAGTTATCCTTAAGATGTCCTTGTGGGAAGCTTTGTGGACTTCATTCATTTTCTTTTTGTGCCTGTGTGTGTGTGTGTGTGTGTGTGTGTGTGTGTCTGTGTTTGTGCCTGTGTATGAGTGTGGAAGTCAGATGTCAATGTTGTGGGTTTTCCTTTATTGTTCTCTATCATACCTTTTAAGAACATATTTGCATTTTATTTTTTATTAATTATGTGTGCATGTGTGTGGTAGTGGAGTGGGGGTTGAACATGCATACATGTGTATGCAGTGCCCACAGAGGGCAGAAGGGGGCTTCAGATCACCTCAAGATGGACTTGGAGGTGATTGTGAGCTACCCTTGTGGTTCCTAGGAACTGAATTCAATATTCCCTGGGAAGTGTGTATTACAAGAAGAAAAGAAAAAAGAAAGAAGTATTGGTGTGGAATATTTGTACTTTGTATAAAGATGTATCTGCTGTGATTGGTGTAATAAAAAGCTCAGTGACCAATAGCTACGCAAGAGATATAGGCAGCATTTCCCAGGAGAGAAAGGGAGAGGACGAGAATCTAGGAGAACCCAGGTTTGAGAGGCTGTGGTTTATTTGTTAGATTAAAACCTGCTTGGAATTGTGGGCCTACATGACCATGCCCAACCTTCCTCAGCCCCAAAGCGTTTGTGTTGTTGTTATTTTGTTTAAAGGATTTATTTATTTTTATGTGTGAATGTTTTGCCTGCATGTACTTAAGTGCACTGCATGTGTTCCTGGTGCCAGCAGAGGCCAGAGGACGTTATTGAATCCCTAGGACTGTAGTTAAGGATGGTTATAAACAAACACCATGTACACAAGTGAAACTGAACCTGGGACTTCTTCAAGAGCAGCGGGTGCTCTTAACTGTTGAGCCATCTCTCTAGGCCCAAGCTTAAGTGTACTGCTTTTCTCAACAGCAAGTTGTTCTACTTTTCCTCAGATATTCATTTTTTTTCTGTACCAGGGACTGAACACAAGGCCTCACACATGCTAGATAAGCACTATGCCACTGACTATGCCCTCCATCCTGACATTTTGTTTAGTTATTTTGTTTCTTCAAAACTGGGTTTCTCTGCATATGCCCTGCTATTCGGACTCACTATGTAAATCAGGCTGGCCTTGAACAATAAGTTATTCCTGCCTCTGCCTCACATCGCTGGTATTACATGTATGTGTCCCCACTGCTCAGCTGAGGTTAGATTTTCCCAAAGGTATTGAAGATGGAGTTTCTTAAGGAGGATAAGATGCAAAGTAGGGATTCTGAGGCGAGGACAGTGTGGACAGACAGGGTTCCCCCGGAGGGGAAGTGGAGCTGATTCCACACAACTGCTGAGAGGTTCTGTGTATTTGACTGCTATGAGGGGGTGGGGATGGGAATGATAGCAGAGTGACTGAGCTGTAGGAGGATCGTGGCCTGCAGAATTGGGCTGCAGAAAGAAAAAGAAATGAAAGTTGGGGAAGTTTAAGGCTTCTGTGAGTCAGAGACAGAGCATGAGCTGGGGAGAAGTCGGTTAGGTGGATCTTTGGGGAGACCCAGGCAGACTGGAGAGTAGGGAAACTGTTGACTTCCAGGTTTGGATAAATTAAAAAAAAAAACTTGGCAATAGCATTTATTGTATTCAGTTACTATACAGTAGTGATAATACCAACTATTAGCTAGTACGCAAGTAAAATTTGAGAGTAAGTTTTTAACAGGGTGAATTTAAGTTGTGGGATTTGAAAAATGAAGAAAATTTTAGATTAGAAAATAGGATAAACATTTTTATCACTATTAATCACAATAACATTATTGTGCAGAGGTGTTTTTGATAGTGATAAGTTTGGAAACTAATAGTTTTCAAAAGCCATAGCAAGAAAGTTTCTTAATACATTCATGAATAAAGGCAAATGTTTAAGGAGTAAACCTCAATGACACTTGCAGTCAAACTACAAGTTTAGAATGGGAGGCCATAGTAGCTGCATAATAAAAGTTGTTTTAAAGAACTAGTTTAGAAGCCAGGTGTGATGGTGACCCAAGCACTCAGGAGGCTGAGGAAGGTGGATCTCTGTGAGTTTGAGGCCAGCCTGGCTACCACCTTGGGCTAGAGAGAGAGGGGATGGTTAGGTTTTATTTTGGTAATGGTTTAGTCACATCTTGGTCATCCCAGTTTCCTGCAATATCTGAGATCTAGGTTTTTAGATGTACAGGAACAAGGGACCTGTGATTGTCTGGAGTTGAGTGCCAGGAGCTCTTTAAGTGGAAACTTCCAAATGATTCCAGTACAGCAGCCCTGACAGCAGAGTTACTTTGGATGAAAGGGGCGAGGGGTCAGAGGGAAAAACTTTAATTCTTCTATTTGGAAGGGTAAAGAACTAAATAGGAGCAACAATCATTCCAAAATAAGTTGGAAGGTTGTCAAAAATAGACATCTCCTGTCTGCCAAGACACAGTAGACAGACAAGGGACAGTTCAGTTCCTTGAGGACACTAAAATTGTCACCTCCATGTCCTTACATATAAAATGGGAGCATTGCATAAGATGGATTGAAGGACAGCAGAGCAGCTTCTTGTCTGTGATAAATGCTGAAAAGATATGTGCTAGCAATGGTTTTGTGCAGGACTGCTCAGGCTATGGCATCCAGCAGGGGCGTGGCCATCTGGGTTCCTGCAGCCACCGTGATTGTCATCCAGGAACTCAAGCAATTGTTGGTGTCACTGAGCTAAGATGGTGTTAAGTGGATCCTGGCGGCTCCTGTCTGTCTGTCTTCTGTCCTGGGAACTTGGGATTCTGGTCCACCAGTCAGAATCACGGCCAGTAATTGTGAGGTTCGTGTTTGACAATGGTGAGTAAAAGTAGATAGACACAGGACAGGCAGCCGTCTTCCTTTCCCCATCTGAGTTCACACCTGCAAAGCCAGAGTTGGAAGGGTCAAGGACAGTGACATTGCAGCACCTGCCTTTCCTAAGATTTTGGGATCTGAGGACTGATCTGCCCTGGAAGGAGGGGAGCCAGGTGTCTCTGGTGAGCTCTCAGGGAGAGCTGTGCATAGCTAGGGTTTTATGCTGTCATTGGAGAGACGGAGTAACACAGAGGCAGGGTATGGGAAGGAGAGAGGAAGAAAGATTATTATTTCAAAGCAAACTAAGTGGCCCAAGCCAGGAATCCCAGCACTGGCATGGCAGAAGCAGGAAAATGTTGAGTTTGAGGCCAAAGTGACTCACCATATGCAGAACCTGTCACAACAAACTAAAATTGGATTCAGATTTCGGCCTTACCTAAATTAAGGGTCTTTGTTGTTGTTTGCAGTTTTTGTTAATTTTGGCATTGAAATTTGTTTTTAATTTTAATTTTATTTTTGCCTCCCCCCCTCTCTCTCTATCTCTCTCTCTCTGTGTGTGTGTGTGTGTGTGTGTGTGTGTGTGTGTGTGTGTGTGTGTGTTCATGTGTTTGATCACACAGATCAGCTTACATGGAGGTTTGAGAGCAATTTTTGGGAGTCAGTTCTCTTCTTCTCCCATGTGGGTCTCAAGGATGAAACTCAGGTCATTATGTTTGCCAGTGTGCCAGCCTTGCTTATTGGCATCTTTAATCCCATATAGTCCATGGTAACATGGAATTATCTATGTAGCCAAGAATATTCTTGATCTCCTGTCCTTTTAGCTCTGGTTCCCAAGTGCTGCAATACATTGATGTGTTACTATGCCTGGATAATTTGATTTTGGTGACAGTGACAAATGTAGCCCAACTTGTCCCTTTTTGATATGTTGCCAAGGGTGACATTTTTCCTTTTTATTACTCTCTAATTCATTTTATTTTAATATTTATTTTAAGACATGTTGCAACTATTTAGACAAAGCTGCCTTGGAGCTCACTATGTAGCCCAGACTAGCCTCAAATCCCTAATGATTCCTTGCCTCCAACTTCTGGGTTCTGGGTTTACATGTCCCTAAAGTCTGGGGTCGAAAAGGTGATGTTGAACCCCTGATCCTCCTACTTCCCAACCTGTGGGGTGTTTCCCAGGCTGACTGTGAATTAGGATCCCCTGTCCCAGCCTGAGATGATGGGATCACAGGCATGTGATGGTATACTCAGCTTTGACATAATGAATCTCATGTTCTTTTCACAGACCCGGGAGGTGTTCTGGGGGTGTTTTCAAGGATGGGGACTTTAGTTCAGAGCCATTGGCCTCTGGCTTGAATTTAAATTCCTGTGAATTTAAAGTCACCCCAGGAGTGAATGTGCCAGGAGTGGGGCCACCTCAGCTTCTGAAAATGGAGTTGACAATGAGGAAACAGCACAGGAGTGAGACATGACAGAACATTATGAAGGGTGGAAGGAGGTCAGGAGAGTTCAGTGTCCTGAAAGTCAGTGAAGAAAATGTTCCCTGAAGAAGGAACAAGCCAAGAGTAATGGTTGACATTACATCCCCAGTGCTGGGGAGCCCAAGGAAGGTAGATGGAGGCAAGTTCATAGAATCACTAGTAAGTTTACAGTGATTCCTGCACAATCTGGAGTGATCCCCACCTCAAAAATAACCAATGAACAATAACAAAAAACAATACCACCACCAATAAATATAAAGACAGCAGGTCACCGGACCACAGGTAGACAGGTCCTTTATGAGCAGCCTGGGACTTGGACATGTGAAGACCTATATCCATTTTCAGAAGCAGTTAGAGGCTGGTCTTTTGGAATAGGATGAAGAAAACCACAGAGAGGAATAAGAGTCAATGAATAGGGACAGTTCTTGCAAGGCTGCTCCAGGCCACAGGACCTGAGCCAGGCTCACAGAGGGTGTGAGATGGAAGCTGTTGTGTCCAGCACTCAGCTGTCACTGAGAAAAGCTGTGTTGTCCTGGAATGCTTGTGGTGCACAGGTAAAAGAATTCACCAGAGCAGAACTGACATAAGAGTTTTAATGAAGAATAGACTCTGTGGACAGAAACACAGCAGACTGATTCTTAGAGAGAACTGCACACCAGCAGGAGTGGGCACTCTCACCACAGTTAAAAGTTACCTGTCCTTGCTTCATTTTGCCCTATGTAGTTGTTTGAGCAGAGAAGAGGACAGCTCACTGTCTATCAAGCAGTGACGCCTATGACACCCTTTGTCCACTTGGGGTGCAGGCTCTTTAAGCTCTAATTGTTTTTGAAGCACCACAGGTCACTCTGTCAGGATCTGAGAAGCAGGGCAGTTGGTTTTCAGTTTTAGTCTTTCCTGTGGGAGCCTCAGGCGCTTCACGTCCCTCATCCTATTCCTGGCAATCCTCCTGCTTCTGTTTTCCAAGTGATAAGATGACAGGTTTGCATCACCACACCTGACTTTCCCTATGTTGTTTTTATTAATTTGCTAAGTAGCCAAGAATAACATTGGACATCTAATTCCCCTCCATCTGCCTTGCAAGTGCTGGGAGCTTATGTGTGTCCCCCTTGTCCAATTTATACAGTCCTGGGCCTGGACCAACTGGGTAAGTACTCTATCAGTGGGGCTGCTTCTCCAGCCCCACATGGCCTCTGCAGCTTGTTAGCACCTGACATACAGAGATTTGCAGGAAGTGTTCTTTTATCTGTTCCTGCTGAGGGGAAATCCATGTGACATCAGCTTCACCGTTTTCAGTGCACAATTCATTGTCATTGAGCCTGTTCCCCAGCTGAGGCACCACACCTTCCCTCTAGTTTCAGAACTGTCAGCACCCAGTAAACCTCCATATGGGTTAAGTCAGTGTCTCCTTCCCCTCCTCTCACTCCTGATGACCTCCTGCCTATTCTCTATGATGTGGGGTTTCTCATTCTGCACATAGCAGGTGAAGGGATCAGATAATTTGTCTTTTGTGTAGGGTTATTTTACAGAACATGCTTTGAAATTCATCCAGGTTGTAGCATGTTTCAGTACTTCATTCCTATTCATGGGTGAATAGTAATCCATTATGTGACTATACCACAGGTTATTCATCCAGTAATGGACATTTGGCTTGGTTTTTGTGTTTTTTTTCCTTTTGCTATTACCAAAACACTACTTTAAACATTTGTGTCAAGTTTCATTTTTTAAAATCTGGATGTGTGTTTATGTTTTTCTTGAGTATAAAGGAAGGAGTGGAACTGCTTGGATAATTGAATAATTGGATAATTACATGCTTACACTTTAGGCACTGCTCTACTTTTACACAGGGTTGGCATTGTTATATTTCCAGCAATAGTGCTCAAGTGTTAATATTTCTCCATGTCCTTGAAGTCAATGTAGAAATCAGAAATTTGTTGTTTTAACTTCCATTTCATTTAAGACCAATGGTGTTGTGGCCATTTCCTATCCTCTAAAAGACCTTTCTTTCCATCATTTCTCATTTCCCTTTTTAAATATGTTTTGATGTTTTTGAGTTTATTAATTTTATATGTATGTGTTTGCTTGTATTTTTGTGTGTACCATGTATATACAGTGCCCACAGAGGCCAGAAGATGATGATAGACGCCCTGGAATTTTTTCAGACAGTTGTGGGGCACCATTTGGGTGCTCGGAGGAGCAGTCTGTCCTCTTAACTGATGAGCCATTCTCCAGCACTATTTATTTATTTAGAGACCAGGTCTCACTGTCTAACCGTCATATTGAGGCTGGCCTGAAACTCAAAGAGACGCCCCTGCCTCTGCCTCTTGAATGTGGAAGAATGGAATCCACTACTATGAAAGATAAATTTATACAGTTAAAAAAAACCTGTGTCTGCAGACATGGCTAAGTCGTTAATAGCATTAGATGCTTTTACAGAATATCCAGATAGGGTCCCCAGCACCCACATGGCAGCTTACAACTACTTGTGCTTCCATCTCCAGAGTATTCAGTGTTCTTTTATTGACTCTTCCGGCACTGGACACACTGGTTGTGCACATACATACATGTAGGCAAAACACTCATACACATAAAATAAAATTAAAAACATCTTTAAATTTTTTAAATTTGTGTATATGTATTTGTGTGAGTATCTTGAGTTCGAGTGTCCACAGAGGACACAAGAAATGTTTGAACCCAGAGTTGTAGTTACAGGTCCTTGTTAGTCACCAGTCCTTAGTCCTGGACTTAGGTCCTCTGAAAAAGGAGAACACTACTCAACAACTCAACTGTCTCTTCAGCCTAGCCCCCACCATACCTCAACACACACACACACACACACACACACACACACACACACACACACACACACCAATTCTTTCTTTTTTGGTGGGGTTATTTGTTTATTTGGTTGGTTTTTTGAGACATAGTTTCTCTACGTAGATCTGGTTGTCCTCCAATTGGCTCTGTAGACCAGGCCAGCCTCAAACACAAGAGATCTGCTGGCCTCTGCCTCTAGAGTTCTGGGATCAAACATTATTTCTTAATTGTACTCTTTGTCTTGCTAAATTGTAAGAATTCTTCGTATCTTCTGGGCATTGAACTCAGATACATATTTCACAAATATTTTCTTTCACTCAGGAGGCTGGCCTCATCCACTAGCTCCTGTTTCTTTTACTATGGGTTGAGGCCCCCATGGGAGATGATGTGATGAACACAAGGCCTCACACATGCTAGATAAGCACTATGCCACTGACTATGCACTCCATCCTGACATTTTGTTTAGTTATTTTGTTTCTTCAAAACAGGGTTTCTCTGCATATGCCCTGCTATCCAGACTCACTATGTAAATCAGGCTGGCCTTGAACCATAAGTTATTCCTGTCTCTGCCTCACATCGCTGGTATTAAATGTATGTGTCACCACTGCTCAGCTGAGGTTAGATTTTCCCAAAGGTATTGAAGATGGAGTTTCTTAAGGAGGATAAGATGCAAAGTAGGGATTCTTAGGAGAGGACAGTGTGGACAGACAGGGTTCCCCCAGAGGGGAAGTGGAGCTGATTCCACACAGGTGCTGAGAGGTTCTGTGTACTTGACTGCTGTGAGGGGGTGGGGATGGGAATGTTAGCAGCAGAGTGACTGAGCTGTAGGAGGATCATGGCCTGAAGAATTGGGCTGCAGAAAGAAAAAGGAATGAAAGTTGGGGAAGTTTAAGGCTTCTGTGAGTCAGAGACAGAGCATGAGCTGGGGAGAAGTCGGTTAGGTGGGTCTTTGGGGAGACCCAGGCAGACTGGAGAGTAGGGAAACTGTGGACTTTTGGTTTGGGTAGACAGGCAGACTAGGCAGTCAGAGGCTTTGGTAATTTTCCTGACTAAAAAGCTTGTGGTAAGACTGAGGAGGAACATTCAGCACTCAGATCTCTGTGAAGGAAGCCTGAGAGACAATGGGAGAGTCAGTCCACGGCTGGGTGGTTGGTGGTCCAACTGGTGGAGTCTAGGAAGAGGTGCTGGCTGGGCAGTCAGTTGCTTGTCAGATGTAGATGGGCAAAGGACACAGTTTCCAGCTGTGAGGACAATACATGTGTCATTGTGAGGCTAAAAATAAAGAGATTTGGACTTGTGCTGAGAAGTGGCCAAAATAAAATTTTTTAAAAAAAACTTGGCAATAGCATTTATTGTGTTCAGTTACTATACAGTAGTGATAATACCAACTATTAGCTAGTACCCAAGTAAAATTTGAGAGTAAGTTTTTAACAGGGTGGATTTAAGTTGTGGGATTTGAAAAACGAAGAAAATTTTAGATTAGAAAATAAGATAAACTTTTTTATCATTATTTATCACAATAACATTATTGTGCAGAGGTGTTTTTTGATAGTGATAAGTTTGGAAACTAATAGTTTTCAAAAGCCATAGCAAGTAAGTTTTTTGAGACATAGTTTCTCTACGTAGATCTGGTTGTCCTCCAATTGGCTCTGTAGACCAGGCCAGCCTCAAACACAAGAGGTCTGCTGGCCTCTGCCTCTAGAGTTCTGGGATCAAACATTATTTCTTAATTGTACTCTTTGTCTTGCTAAATTGTAAGAATTCTTCGTATCTTCTGGGCATTGAACTCAGATATATATTTCACAAATATTTTCTTTCACTCAGGAGGCTGGCCTCATCCACTAGCTCCTGTTTCTTTTACTATGGGTTGAGGCCCCCATGGGAGATGATGTAACTAACTGTGGGGTTGAGAATAATGTGTCAACAGCAATCTGAATGCACAATGAGCAAAAATTAATTCAAAATCAAGGGTGAAGTGAACTGAGTTGTTCTGGCAGTATTGGCATCTCCCACTCCACTGGAGGCTTGCTTCTCAACACTAAGCACATGCACTTTGCACTGTACCTGCTGTGCTGCCATGAATGCCAACAAATACTGCCTCAAACACTCTGCTCAGACTTGAGGCTGCTGTATATCATGAACTCCAGATCATTTATTGTGCACACAATGTTTATGCCCTTATAAAAACAGTGTTTTATTTACCAGAATCCAAGAATTTTAATATATCCTTCAGTCTGAAAATACAAAATTAATATCTCTTTCTAATACATTTTGTTTCAATGTTGTGGGAATTCTTTCCACCAATAGCTTTGGGGTACTGGCCTTAGGGCATGGCCTGGTTCTAAGTGAGGACTGAAAACCTGGATAGGAGAGCATGCTCTTGGTCTCTTGCTCTTGCTTGGTGTGAGGGAAAATCAAATGGCAGAGAGGCGGTGCAGGATCAGCAGTGGCTTCAGCCCTACTCTGCACTTTGTGAGTTTATCCTTTCCATTGCACTTCTTAATAAATCAGGTATACTACACAATCTTACAGGATAAGAGTTTGTTGAAAGATCTAATCACACTCTAAAAGTAATGCTTAACAAACAGGTAGTGGGAACCAAGACCCACTGAGATAGAACGCATAATGCATTATTAACCTTGAATTTTCTTAATGCTAATGAGGGAGGAACAATAGCTGTGGAGAGACATTGGACAATAGAAAAATACTTCTGATTTAACTTAGCCTGTTTACTTCAAAGGTGTGTTGACCTCAGAATCGGAACCAGGGTATGTGCTATTCTGTGTAAGGGTTTTCTGTAGCAATGAAGCATGAAAAATAATAGATCCAGACATTAATACTGGGGTTCAAGCTTCAAGATGAAGATCAGAAAAGCAAAGCAGTGAAGCTGGTAGATCTTACCTCTACCCTGCTGAAATGGCAATCCTGACCCATTAATGCTCATAGGCACAAGGCTATGAATTCCAGATATCTCCTCAGTTTATTCCTTTCTCCACCCAGCTATATCTTCCTGTACCCACCTCCCTAGTACTGGGATTAAAGGAATGTGATCCCAAGTCTCTGAGATCACCTTTGTGAGAGCTTTTTATTTTACAACTGGATCAATTGTGTGTAGTCAGTGTGGCCTTGAATTAATAGCCATCCCTCTTCCTCTTAATCCTGAGTCCTGGAATTAAAGAGTGTATCACCACTGCCTGATCTCTATAGTTTGAGGCTGACTTTGCTTTCTGAATCCTGGGGGAAGCTTTTAATAAATCACAAATAGGACATCACCACAGGTTTTGTTTTTGTTTCCACAGGAGAAGGAAAGCTATGGATACCATCAAAATTAATTAAGATTCAGTTCTAACTAGTGAAACCAATTGATAAGGAGAAATGATAGTTCATCCACCCATGAGACAATCCTACAAAGAAACCTCACAAGGTTCAGGGCCAGATTCTGTTCTTGCCTTTACAGGAAAACAGAAATACCCATTTCTGAGAAATCAAAAGACCTTGGGTGTCTATATGTCTAGAGAAGAAAGGAAAACAATCCAGAAAAAATCACCAAACAAAGAAAACTTTGATACACAGTACCAATATTCTCTCAGGGTAAAATCCCACTGACTAAATATCTATATCTCTTTCTCTGAATAGGTGTAGTCCAGACTAGATTAAAAGTCAATGGTGGCTTTGGAGTTAGTGTGTGACACTCTCCTTTAATCCAAGCATGTCATTAAATGAAAAATTCAGATTTTCTGTCTCAGAAGAGCCATGTGGTGTGGGACAGAAGAAAACCAAAACTCTAGGGACTATTGTTTCTTCCCATACTTCTTCCCATTAATCTTTTTGGTACCTTTCTTTGAATATATGTCTATCAATAATTGAAACTTTCCATTTTGATATTAATAATGTTTAAGTTTTCTGAAGTGAACAAATTTTCCTGACAGTAATCTTAAAGTCTCCAGAAAGAAGGTACGGCCCCACAACAACAATTCCACTTGGTTTATAATGATGCTTTTGAGCCAATAAACACCACTCAAGGATCAGCTTTGGACTAAAAACTACTCAAGAAAATTCCATATTGGCTTGCCAAGATGGGCCACCTCCTTATAAAACACTCAATCCAGAACTTTACATAAGAACTTCAGAAAAGCTTTACTCACTACTCTGAAACTGGCCACAAATCTTACAGCTAGTCCTCTTGAGATTTAACATATACAGGATCCCATAAAGAAATTGTTGCCCCCAAGAAAGCTGGATGTAATTCCAAGAAAATGATGTCTCCCTCTCCCAACAGTCAAGATAGATGTTTTTTAGGTTTGTCTCGGGGTTGGTTATAAGTTATAATAAGCTTATGAGCAAAATAAATCTAAGGAGACTCAAGAATCTCATTTATATATAAAATAGGGGATGGGTAGCCCAGGATAATAAGGCAGAAGAGTGGATCTACTTCTAAACTATTTAGCAAGTATCAGGTTATAGACAATTTACATTGGCATAGATTCTTATATACTGATACATATGAAAATTATCTTTATAGCTCTAAGTTAATTTGCATATTGTTACAAATTCAAAATTATATTTGTTATAATTTTATGTTCCTATTTCTGTTTACAATGTGTTTGTACACAAATGTAAAATTATTTATGTCATACTGTATGTATGTTTCTACTTCTGTTTAAGGTACTTTGTATGTACAAAGTACATACAAAGCATACAAATTAAGCATATTTTTCTCATATTGCACTATACATTTCTACCTATTGTCAAGATATTCATATATATTATTACAATTTAGAAGTCATTGTCTTCATGTTGTACATTTGTTTAAAGATTGTTTATTTCTATAATGTGAGGCTTTACTCTTCAGCTATATAAGTAATTAGGAATTAGAGATGACTAGTCACCCATGTTTGTCATACTTATGTTAGTTAGGTTCTCTAGATGTATAGAGATGTAGCTTGCACTTAAAAATCCTCAGGCACTTAAAAAGATACAGAATATGTGATTTAAATGCTTCGATAATTTAGAATCTGCTGATGTGAGACATGACTGCTTCTGGCAACACTGATCCTTTCTCAAGAGGATGTTGGGCACCAAAGACACTCCAATATGGAGTTTGTTTGCTTCTTGGCAAAACTGGCCTATTGGGAAAACACCTACCCTTGCCTCTGCCAATTACAGTAAGCACACTGTCCAAACTGGACAAGCAGATTACAAACAAAAGTGACTGATGTACCTTGCCAAGACAAGATAAGGCAGTGAATTGAATTTCCTGCAAATTAAAATGGTCTGTCAGATATTCTAGGCCTATAGCCAAAGTTAGTGCCCTCAGTGTTGCAGAAAGTCTTTGAGTGAGCATCCAAGTAGCCAGCTGTTTCTGTTATTTCTTGTACCTTTTGTAAATTGCTTGTTTGTACATCAACCTTACTCTGGTAACATTATTTTCCTTCTCAGGTCTTAGTTGCTGATGAAGACTGGATAGTCACAGTTACTATCTTCTTGTATCTTAGTTAAAACCTTTTCGGTACAAGACTGAGATTCCTTAAAATAGAACAACTATTGGCATGATCTCTGTTATTTGCCAAATACCTACATCCAAACAGCAGAGAGGCAGTGTGGGAGAAACAGCAGCCTCAGCCTTACTCTGTATTTTCTGAGTTTGTCTTTTCACTGCATCCCTTAATAATTCAGATTTTATTAACTCTGTGAGTTCATGCTTCAATGTTGGATTTTAAAAATTATTGTTTTGACCGACTGGATACAAGATTTAGTAGTAGAACACTGGAGGACCTTGAGTCAGGTTCCAGCACCCACATGGCAGCTTAAAAATGTCTGTAACTCCAGTTCCAGAAGACCCAAGATCCTCTTCTGGCCTCTGTGGTTAATGCACACAAGAGGTAGACAGATATGTAGAAAAACACCCATATACACAAGAATATAAATCTTTAAAAGTAATATTTTGACTCATGCTTGTATCATTGCTTTTGTTGTCTAGGAGACCCCTCAGACACATATTTCAGTGAAAGTGTGATTCAAGAAGACTCACCTGAGTTTTCTATCCTGTCTCCTTATTTGAGGAAATTGAAGGAGGTAAGATGGAAGCTTGTGCCCTGAGATGCTTCCTGAGTGTTTGACAAACAATTCTCTTAAAGGGCTTCATTTTACAATCCATATTCCCACTGCTTTTACTTTATTTGTGTGTCGGGGGGGGGGAATGCAGGATTTTGCTAAGTATCCCAGGCTGGCCTAGAATGTGATCTTCCTGTCCCAGGCCCTGAGTGTTGGGATTACAGTTATATGCCATCAGACTCATGAACTCTGAGATAGGAGGTTCTCACCCTGTATAAGTCACTTTTCTGCTGCTCTGGTAAACACATCATGATGAAAATCAACTTATGTAGAGTTTATATGGGCTTATGGTTCCAAAGGCATAAGAGTTCATCATGGCAGAAAGTCATGGCACCAGGAGAAGGAAGGTGAGAGAGCACAGCTTCCACTAGAAACATGAAGCAGTGAAAGCAACCTGTCAGTGAGTCAAGGCTATGAGCTCTTAAAGCCACCCCAGTGATGCACTTCCTGCAGCAAGGCTGCACCTCTGCATATCACTCACAAACAGCACAATAACTGGAGACCACAAATTTAAATATTTGAGCCTATGGGGGACATTCTCATTCAAACCCCTTCAATATTTAAGCCCTTTCCCCTCTAAGATAATATACAAGTTACCAAACAGACCCAGCCTTCAATTTCTCACAGTTTTAGGATATGGACAATAATGTTTTGAATGCCAGTCCCCAGGTGTGTGAAATTCTTGCTAAGGATTTTTCTAAATTTCAACAAGGCTACATGGCTGTTACTTTCCACTTTTGACTCCAGAACTTGAAATTATCTTTCTGTTCCATAGTAGCACTTACACAGTTTTGATGTTTCCTCTGTAAAGTCAATTGAATCTAATGATTTGGATCCTTGTCCCGTGTGCTATGTTTAATTTCCCGGGTTTCGGCACCAGATGTCCCGCGCGCTATGTTCTCGCCGGCAAGAAACACGCAGGACATTCGGATCCTTTTGTAGGAAAGTTTTAATGCATCTTGAGAGTGGGAGAGCATAAGCTTGCCAGAGCAGAGACCCCGGCCCAAGAATCCCGTTCCTTAATAAAGGCTGGCAGCCCGCCTGGGATGTGTTACCCTATGAATGGCTTTAGCTCCTCAGGCCAAATGAGCCACGGGATAGGCAGAGATCAAAGGAATGGAAATTACCAAGCGCCTGTGAAATAATTTACATTTGGTGCCTGCAGGCACCATCATTGTAATGGAGAATGCAGGAACGGCTCCCTACAGATCCTCACTTAAGAAAAAATAATTTGTTCTTAAGATTGTCCAGTGATAAGCTTTGTGAAACTTTGTCCCGACCTGCAGGACATCCTCCTGGGGCAAGAGAGTCAGGGATAAGGAATGGGGACAAGAGACAAAGAAAGAATGACAACAAGACAGGATTCTGATCAAGTGGAAAACTTTACTTTTCTCAGGCTAGCTTATATAGTTAGGATATGGGGAGGGGCAGAATGGCTTTTTTGTGTACCAGGTGTTAGTATAGGCAGGATATTAGGAAGCCACAAAGAGGATGTTTGACAGGGTAAAGAGTTGATGAGTAAGAGGTCCAGGAAGGGTTGCTTAGGTGATTTGGTCTCTGGGTGGAGGACTGGGTCAAGTTGTTTCTTTTCTTGAGCTGAGGTTCTAAGGAGCTGCTATGTAAAGTTTAACTATGTGGCCTGCCAAGCATGGCCTAGGATCTCATGCCAAGCCCTGAGATTTGGCTCACAACAAAACTTAATGAATTTTCTTTATATCCACATGTGCATAGGCACATAGGCGCGTGCATGTGTGTGTGTGTGTGTGTGTGTGTGTGTGTGTGTGTGTGTGTGTGTGTGTGTGAAAATGTTCTTCTTTGTGTGTGCAAGTCTCTGAACATTAGTGTGGATGTCAAAGTTCAATATTGGGAGTCTTCCTCATTTGCTCACTACCTTAATATATTTTAAAACTTACAAAGTTTTATTTTTCATTAATTATATGTGTGGGCAACATGCAGCTGCTGACAATGAGGAGGTGGGCAAGAAGGAGAAAGAGGATAAGAAAAGGACTCTTTGTGAACATGGAGCTCACTATTTTGCTTGACTGGATGACTGGAAAATCCCAGAGACCCTGCTGTCTCTACTTTCCCAGCGCTGACCTTACGAGATTACTGCCCTTCCTGGATATTTTTCTTTCCTATGGGGAACATGCAATCCAGGCTCAGTTGCTCACATTTCCATGACAAGCACTTCATTGACAGAGACATCTCCCCAGTCTCTTATGATTCATGTTCTATGAAGATTTGCAATTGTGTCCTTCCTTAGGAGAGGAAGATCCTGTGACTCTGTGGTTTGGGGACCCATAGTGTATTGAATAGCTTAATCTGTGAGGGGACTGTTGATAACTTCCAATCTGACCTTCAGTGCTAACAGCCACCTTTGACTTCTCCAGGAAAGAGCCGGTGAAGATATGCCCCTTACCATCTATGAAAGATATGAAGTCGTTATAGAGAGGATGAACTTTGGGGTAAATTTCACTTTTAAAATTTTGTTTTTATTATCTTATGTGTGTTGGTGTTTTTCCTTCATGCCTGTCTAAGAGAATGTCTGACTCTCTGGAAGTAGAGTTAGACACAGTTGTGAGCTGCCAAGTCAGTGCTGGGGATCGAACTGTTGACTTCTGGAACAGGAATGTCTCAAGAACCTCAAGTGTCAATTGCTGAGCTTTCTCTCCAGGCCCTAATTTTACTTTGTTACTCTGTTGTTGCTTTCTAGCCAGTACCCACCTGATACATTTTTCTGTTTTCTCTTTGAGGTAAAGTCTTTTTTACATCCCAGGATGGCCTCAGTTTCTAGCAACACTCCTGTCTCAGCTTTCTTCATGTTGGATTATAAGCATGTGCCATCACACCCAGCACCCACTCATTTAAAGAAAAAAATTTAGTAGTTTGATTTGTACACTAATTCAGATCCCCTGAAGCTGGAGTACAGGCATCTGTGGGTGTTGGGATCCTAACGTGGGTCCTCTGGAAGAGCAGTGCACAATCAACTGCTAAGCCATCTCTCCAGCCACTTATATTGTTTCTATTACATTTATTATGTATCGCGTGTGGTCACACGTGTGCCCTGGTGTGCTGGTGAAGTTAGAGGACAGTTTAAGGGAGTCAATTCTGTCTTTCTTCCAAATGGTTCTCAGGGAGGGAACTCAGGTCATCAGACTTGGCAGCAGCTGCCTTTACCTGCTATACCATCTCCACAGAGAGCAGTCAAAGACGTCCCCAAGCTATCAATTTGAACACCTTGCTGAATGGTATTTACAGAGGCAGGGAGCCACTGGGCAGGAACAGAGGGCATATGTTTGTTTACACAGGCAGTTTGACTGTGGTGTGGAGAGACAGGATGTAGACTTCATTTGTAAGCACAGTTTGATTGGCAAACCCATATACCTCTGTTTAAGTCCATTGAAAATATATATCTGAAGTTCAAGATGGTAACAAGCCTCGACACGTTCAGAAATGCATATATTCATTAATATACATTATATATATTAACCTTGTTTATTTTAGCACTTATTAGGGGAAAATAGAAATATATACAAAAGCAGAGACATATAGAGTGAATATCTCTGTACCTACTTTCATCCCTATTAACATTGGGTAGTTTTGGTCTGGTAAGATGGCTCAGTGGATTAAAAGCGGTTGCCATGAAAGCCTGACCAGCTGTTTTGGAATGTTAGCTATCTGGAGGAAGAAGACACCATATATAGAAAGTTGTCTCTGCCCTCCATGCTTGTTCTGGCACCCACATTCACAATGAATCTTATCTCTTATCTCTAAATACTCTCCCAAGTTCAGAGTAGTTTAAGGCAAAATTCTATACCGTGATCCATAAATACTTGTCAATTAAAGAGGAGAAGCACTTAACCTGGGTGTAACAGCATATGTCTTAATCCCAGCCCTCAGGAGATAGAGGCAGTAGGATCTGAAGTTCAAAATCAATCTTGGCTACACAGTGAGTTTGAGGCTAAGCTGGGACACATAAAACATTGGCTCAAAAACCAAAATGAAGACACCAACACAGGCATAGAAATACATTATTTCCTGAAACTGTGATGCAAGATTTTGATCAAAATGGGTTCAAAAGATTCTGGAGAATCTGGGTGTAGTGACAGAGGCTTACTCCCAGGATTTGGAAGGCAGAAGTAGTCAGATTTCTGAGTTTGAGGACAGAGGTTTGAGGACTGGTCTGAGCAGTGAATTCCAGGCAGTTAGAGCTTCAAAGTCAGTTGCTGTCTTGATAAAAGAAAAGGGGGAGCACTTGGGAGTCAGGTAGGAGGGCCAGAAGATGGCTCAGTGGTAAATAACATCTTTTTTTGATTTTTCAAGGCAGGGTTTCTCTGTGGCTTTGGAGGCTGACCTGGAACTCACTCTTGTAGACCAGGCTGGTCTCGAACTCACAGAGATCCACCTACTCTGACTGTCAAGTGCTCGGATTAAAGGCGTGTGCCTCCACCGCCCAGCCAGGTAAATAACCTTTAACTTCTCTTGCAGTATAATGAAGCAGCTTTCTGGAAATCTCAACCCGAGTGATTGGTCCCAACCCACAGGGAGTGCAAATCATCGTGAACACAGCTGTGCTCTGTACCCCATTTTGAATGTAACCTAAAAGGCCAACCTTGTCTGCAAAGAAGAACTAGTCATTTGCGTAAGAACATAGGCTCCCCCCTTCTGTGTCTTCTTCCTTCTAGTAAAAGAGTCCTACTCGGTAAGAGACGCATGTTTGATTACTATGAGCTCTTCTCGGGTTCTCTGAAATAAACTCTCCGGCATTTGAGTCCAGTCTCCTGAACTCTTCTTGCACATTATTTCCTAACATGGTTCTCAATCCTGGGACAGTTTCTTCCAGCAGGAGACCCTCCTGCAACCCAGACAGCATTGCAGCCAGTAGCAGGGCCCCAGGGCTAACCCTTGGATCCTGAGGGGAGCCTGAGTTAGTTCCACCCTGTCTCTGAACCTCCCCATCTTTTTTCCACTCACCCTTCCTCTGCCCAACATCTGGATTAAGGATTGCAGATTGCCTTGGGACAATAGCTGTCCATACAGACTGCTAGATCCTGGCATGGGCAACTCTCCAAATACTTGGGATTGTTTCTCCAACTGCCCCAATTTTATTCCACCTGTCCTTCCTCTTTTCTCTCCCTCCCTCACCTAAACTCCATCTCCCACTAATTGGCCCCAGAAAACATGAAGGCCATTCCCCCCATCCACTCAGACATCTGACTTGAGGTCATCCTCTGACCTGTGAGCTGATGTATGTCCCTCATCTTCCTTGTGTTCAACCCTTCTCTCCAGGAGAAGATCACCATCTCTGTTAGAGCTCAGAACCCCCATCCTCTAATAGACACCTTAACTTCTCACCTCTTGGCTTCTCAAAATTCAATTCTAGGGTCTGAACTCAGGACTTACAGCTTGGCTGCAGCTGTCTTAATCACTAAGCAGATTTTATTTCAGCATGTGTGTCCTTGTGAGAAATTAAATGAGGTCCACATAGACAGCAGCTCTTCAGCACTGTGCTGCATGGAAGAAGAGCCTGGGGGGAAGGAAGATAGGACTCTGCCTTGTGTTAGGACTGGGGAAGGAGATTTGATTTCCATCCAGGGCTAGTCATGGCAGGGTGGTCTTTGTTCTGTATCTTGAAGGAAAACTAGGAATCCAATGGATTAAGATGAAAATACAGAAGAGGAAGCTTTAGCTAGTGAGAGCAGGAGGAAGGTGTCTTATTAGAGGTCCGGTCAGGGATGCAGACTGTCATGGAGGACATGTCTTCAGCGCAGCTGAGAGATGTGGGAACATGGCTTCAATCTAGGTTATAGCCATAGATTCTTGTCAATCATTTCACCTCTTTAGTGCAGTGTGTTTTCTGTGGATAGATTCTTTCTCATTCTGGATTCATTCTGTCATATAGGTGTCCAAATTTTTTTCTTTAAAATGTTTACATGAATCTTTCAAGTAGGATCTATTCATGGTACAGTTGGATCTGGGACACTGACTTTATGAAGGAGGAAGTAGTGAATGTATGTCAGGATGGCTCACACCTTTAATTATAGCACTCTGGAGGCAGAGGTAAGTCGGTCTTTAAGTTGGAAGCCAGCCTGGTCTACAGAGGAAGTTCCAGGTCATCCAGTGATGGGAGGCCCTACTGGTCAGAGTTTGAAGTCTACTATGGCCTGACAGCTCTCTCTGACCTCAGCAACATGGATGACACCTTTCTAAACCCATGCCCACATCCCTGGTGGAAGGTGCCCTTTTCTCTACCTGACATTATTATTTGGAGACATTCTCTAGGCCTGATGCCTACTCATCTCTTTCTTTTCTTTTTTAATTATTATTTTTAATTACTCATTTACATATCTATCCCTCCATTTTCTCACCCTTCCCTGCTCCCATATTCCCCACCCAGCCCACCCCAACCCACCCCTACCCCTCCCCAGGGATAGTGAGGCCCTCTACCAAGGACCTTCAAAGTCTGTCATATTGTTTGGGGAGGGTCTAGAAACTCCTTGCTGTATCTGGGCTGCAATAGTATCCCTCCATAGGGAATGGGCTCCCAAAGTCCATTTGTGCTCTAGGGATAAAGACTGACTCTGCTGTTAGAGGAGCCATAGACTGTCTTGGCCACCTAGCTGGTACCCAAATTCAGAGGGTTTGGTTTGCTCCAATGCTGTTTCCCCAGCTTTATGACTAGGGTCTCCATTCTATCAGTAGGTCAGGTCCACTGTTTCTGCAGGTCGCGCCATCCTCATCTTGACTCCTTTGCTCAACCCTCCTGCCTCTTCACAACTGATTTCCAATAGTATAGCTCAGTACTTAGCTATGGATGTCTGTTTATACTTTGAACAACAACTGGATGAAGACTCTCCTTCCTCTCCCTGCCCCCAGGCTCCAATTTGGTCAGGGGTTCTTGTCCCTATCCCCTTCTTCGAGGGACTATGCAATCTTCTCTTGGGGTCCTCCTTGTTTCCTAGTTCCTCTGGCAGTGTGGAATGTAGGCTAGTGATCCTTTGCTCTATGTCTAAAAATAAAAAAATGAGTGAGTACATACCATGTTTATCTTTTTGTGACTGGGTTACCTCACTGAGGATGGTTTCTTCTAGTTCTATCCATTTGCCTGGGAGTTTCAAGATTCCATTGTTTTTATTTTCCTGCTGAGTAGTACTCCATTGTGTAAATATACCATATTTTCTCTATTTCTTCTTCAGTTGAGGGACATCTAGTTTGCTTCCAGGTTCTGGCTATTACAAATAATGCTGCTATGAACATAGCTGAACAGATGTCCTTATTGTATGAATGTTTGTCTTTTGGATATATGCCTAAGAGTGGAGTTGCTGGATCTTGGGGTAGACTGATTCCCATCTTACTAAGAAACTGCTATACTGATTTCCAAAGTGGTTGTACAAGTATGCACTCCCACCAGCAACGGAGGAGAGTTCCTCTTTCTCCACATCCTCTCCAGCATAGATTGTCATTGGTGTTATTGATTTTAGCCATTCTAACTGGAGTAAGATTGTATCTAAGAGTGGTTTTTAGTTGCATTCCCCTTATGGCTAAGGATGTTGAGCACTTTCTCAGGTGTCTTTCACCATTTTTTGTTCCTCTGTTGAAAATTCTCTATTTAATTCTGCACTCCATCTTTTACTTGCATTGTTTGGTGTTTTGGTGGCTAGCTTCTTGAGTTCAATGTATATTTTTGGAGGTCAGCCCTCTGTCAGATGTAGGGTTGGTGAATATCTTTTCCCATTCTGTGGGCTGTTGTTTTGTCTTGCTAACTGTGTCCATTGTTTTACAGAAGCTTCTCAGTTTCAGGGGGTCCCATTTATTAATTGTCCATCTCAATGTTTGAGCTACTGGGGTTATGTTCAGAAAGCAGTCTCCTGCACTAATTTATTCAAGAGTGCCACCTACCTTCTCTTCTGGAGGTTCAGTGTGGGTGAATATATGTTGAGGTCTTTGATCCATTTGGACTTAAGTTTAGTGCATGGCAATAGATATGGATCAATCTGTAATTTTCTACATGCCCAAATCCACTTATGCCAGCACCATATGTTGAAGATGCTTTCCTTTTTCTATTGTGTAAATTTAGCTCCTTTGTAAAAAATCAGTTGTTCATAGGTGTGTGAGTTAATATCAGGGTTTTTGATTCGATTCCGTTTTGTGCCAGTCCCAAGCTCCTTTCAGGACTATGGTTCTATAATAGAGCTTGAAGTCAGGGATGGTGATGCCTCCAGGAGTTTCTCTATTGTAGAGGTTGTTTCAGCTATCCTGTTTTTTTGTTTGTTTGTTTGTTTTTCTATATGAAATTGGGTACAGTTCTGTCAAGGTCTGTGAAGAATTGTATTGGGATTTTGCTGGGAATTGCATTGAATGTGTAGATTGCTTTTGGCAAGATTGCCATTTTTACTATGTTGATCCTACCTATCCAAGAGTATGGAAGATCTTTCAATTTTCTGGAATATTCTTTAATTAAAGACTGAAAGTTCTTACTATGCAGGTCTTTATCATTTTTGTTTAGTGTTACCCCAAGATGTTTTATTTTGTTAGTTGCTATCATATGGGTGATGTCTCTCTGATTTCTTTCTCAGCACATTTATCTTCTGTATATAGTAGGCCTAATTATTTTTTTGAGTTAATCTTGTATCCTGCCACTTTGCTGAAGGTGTTTATCAGCTGTGGTAGTTCCCTGGTAGAGTTTTTTGGGTCACTCATGTAAACTATCCTATCATCTGCAAAGAGTGAAAGTTTGACTTCTTCCTTTCCAATTTCTATCCTCTTGATCTCCTTTTGTTGTCTTATTGCTCTAGCTAGGACTTCAAGCGCAATATTGAAGAGATATGGAGAGAGTGGAAAGCTTTGTCTTGTTCCTGATTTTAGAGTAATTGCCTTGAGTTTCTCTCCATTTAGTTTGATGTTGGCTGCTGGTTTGCTATATATTGCTTTTTATCATGTTTAGATATGTTCCTGTTATTTCTGATGTCTCCAAGACTTTTGTCATGAAGGGTGTTGGATTTTGTCAAAGGGTTTTTCAGCATCTAACAAGATGATCATGTGGTTATTCTTTTTCAGTTCGTTTACATGGTGGATTACATTGATGGATTTTCATATGTTGAACCATTCCTGCATTCCTGGGATAAAGCCAACTTGATCATGGTGGATGATTTCTCTGATGTGTTTTTGAATTCTATTTGCCAGTATTTTGTTGAATATTTTCCATCGATATTCATGAGGGATATTGGTCTGTAATTCTCTTATTTCATTGTGTCTTTGTGTGGCTTGGTTACCAAGGTAATTGTAGCCTAATAGAAAGAGCTTGGCAATGGTCTTCTGCTGCTATTGTGTGTAACAATTTGAGGAGTACTGGTATTAGCTCCCATTTGAATTTCTGGTAGAATTCCACAGTGAATCCATCTGGCCCTGTGCTTTTTTTGGTCGGTAAAAGTTTGATGACTGCTTCTATTTCATTAGTGGATATAGGTCTGTTTAACTTACTCATCTGTTCTTGATTTAATTTTGGAAAGAGATATCTATCCAGAAAATTGTCCATTTCCTTTAGATTTTCGAATTTTGTGGAGTACAGGTTTTCAAAGTATGACCTGATGATTCTCTGGATTTCTTCAGTGTCCATTGTTATGTCCCCCTTTTCATTTCTGATTTTGTTAATTAGCTTGCTCTCTCTGTGCCTTTTGGTTAGTTGGATAATAGTTTCTCTATCTTGTTGACTATCTCTAAGAACCAGCTCTTTGATTCATTCAGTCTTTGTAGTGTTTTCTTACTTTCTACTTTATTGAATTCAGTCTTCATTTTGATTATTTCCTGGTGTCTATTCCTCCAGGGACTGATTTCTTCCTTTAGTTCTAGAGCTTCAGTTGTGCTGTTAATTCGGGTGTAATTCTCTAGTGTGACTATTCTCCAGTTTCTTCATGTGGGCATTTAGTGCTATGAACTTTCCTCTTAGCACTGCTTTTAAAGTGTCTCATAGGTTTGGGTATATTGTGTCTTCATTCTCATTGAATTCTAGGAAGAATTTAATTTCTTTTTTTATTTCTTCCTTGACCCAGGAATGGTTCAATTGAGCATTATTTAATTTCCATGAGTTTGTAGGGTTTCTGCAATTTGTGTTGTTGTTGAATTCTAGCTTTAAAGCATGGTGGTCTGATAAGATACAGAGGGTTATTCCAATTTTTTTGTATCTGTGTAGTTTGCTACATTGCCGAGTATGTGGTCAATTTTAGAGAAGGTTCCATGTGGTGCTGAGAAAAAGGTATATTCTTTTGTGTTTGGAGGGAATATTCTATAGATATCTGTTAAACCCAATTGGATCATAACATCTGCTAGTTCTTTTGTTTCTTTGTTTAGTTTCTTTCTGGTGGTCCTGTCTAGTGGTGAAAGCAGGGTGTTGAAGTATCCTACTATAAGTGTGTGAGGTTTTATGTGTGATTTCAGCTTTAGTAATGGTTTTTTTTTACAAATGTTGGTGCCTTTGTATTTGGGGTGTAGATGTTCAGGATTGAGACTTCATCTTGATGGACTTTTCCGGTGATGATTATGAAATGCCCTTCTTCATCTCTTTTGATTGACTTTAATTTGAACTCTAATTTGTTAGATATTAGGATTGCTATATCAGCTTCTTTCTTGGGTCCATTTGATTGCAAAATCTTTTCCCAATCCTTTATTCTGAGGTACAGTCTGTCTTTGAAGTAGAGAGTTGTTTCTTGTATGCAGCAGAAGGATGGATTCTGTTTTCCTATCCATTCTGTTAGCCTGTATCCTTTTATGGGCAAGTTAAGACCATTGACATTGTGGGATATTAATTATCATTGATTGTTGATTCTTGTTTGTTTTGGATTTGTTGGTGGTGTTATTGTGTGTGGATTTCCCCAATTTTTGGTGTTTGGTAAGGTGGGACTATCTATTGTCTATGGCTTTTTGAGCATAGTTATATTAATTACATTGGAGTTTTCCTTCCATTAATTTTTGTAGGGCTGGATTGTTGGATATGTATTGCTTAAATCTCGTTTTGTCATAAAATATCTCATTTTCTCCATCTATAGTGATACAATAGTCTGGGCTGGCATCCACGTTCCCTTAGAGTTTGTAGAAGATCTATCCATGATCTTATGGCTTTAAAGGTTCTATTGAGAAGTCGGGTGTAATTCGGAGAGGTCTGCCTTTGTACGTTACTTGGCCTTTTTCTTTTGCTGTTCTTAATAATTTTTTCTTTCTTCTGTAAGTTTGGTGTTTTGATTATCATGTGGACTTCTTTTTGTGGTCCACTCTATTTGGTGTTCTGTAAGCTTCTTGTACTTTCATAGCCATATTCTTCTTTAGGTTGGTGATGTTTTCTTCTATGATTGTGTTGAAAAAGTTTTCTGTACCTTTGAGCTGAATTTCTTCACTTTCTTCTGTACCTATTATTCTTAAGTTTGGTCTTTTCACTGTGTCCCATATTTCCTGGATATTTTGGGTTAGGGATTTGTTGGACTTGAGATTTTCTTTGGTCGATGACTGTATATCATCTAATGAGTATTCAACACTTGAGATTCTCTCTTCAATCTCTTGTATTCTATTGGGCATGCTTACATAAGTGGTTCCTGATAGTTTACCCAGATTTCAATTTCTGGCATCCCCTCATTCTGTGTTTTCTTTATTGATTCTAATTGTGCTTTCGAACCATGAACTGTTTGAATTATTTCCTTCATTTGTTTGGTTGTTTTTGCTTGGTTTTCTCTAGTTTCTTTAGGCGATTTTTTTTTTATTTCTTGAATTTTTTGGTTTGTCTTTTCCTCCATTTCATGTAATTTTTTGCTTGATTTTTCTTCTATTTCTTTAAGGGATTTTCTTGTTCCCTCTTTAATGAGCTCCATCATTGTCATAAGATAATTTTTAAGGTCTGCCTCTACTTTATCCTTTGCATTTGGCCTTTCAGTTCTTGCTGGTGTGTGGTGTGGACTCCCTAGATTCTGGTGTTGTCATTTTGGCCTTTCTTTTGTTGAGTGTGTTCTTACTCTGTCGTCTTTCCATCCCTTCTTCCAGTGGGTGCAGGTGGGGTCTCTCTCTCTCTCTCTCTTTCTCTCTCTCTCAGATGGCATGTAGAGAGCTCAGGCTCAGGTGGCAGCCAAAGAGTAGAGGGCAGTTGGTGGACAAGGATGAAGTGTGTCTGGACTCAGGGTGGGCCTTCTGGTCTGGGCAGGTCCACTCTTGTCTGGGGGTGCTCAGGCAGATTGGAACATAGGTTGAGGGGTGAGGTTTGGGGCAGAGTAACGCCCAGACTCATCTGAGGCTCAGGTGCCAGCCGGAGGGCAGAGGGCTGAGGGCAGACAAGGGTGAGGTGTGTCCAGACATAGGGTGGGTCTTCTGGTCTTGGCAGATCCCATCCTGTCCAAGGGGGGGGTCTCAGGTAGAAGAGAACCAGGATTGATGGGGGAGGTTGGGGCCAGAGCAGCACCCAGACTCACCTGAGGCTCGGGCATCAACTGGAGGACCACATACTCATCTCCAGTGTGACTCTGAATACAGTTCCCTGCAGAAGTTTTTCTGCTGCTGCCCTATGGTAATTAGACCTTGTGCCAGGGTCCTTTAGGCTAGGACCCTGATTCCACAGATGGTCACTAAGAATTGTACTAGGAGCTTTTTGATAGGAATATGCTATTTCATGCCAGTTAGGTGATTCTCCAGCTGCCATCCCCAATCCTATATAATCTCTGTACTCTGGAATAAAGCTAAGCAGACACAATGAAGCTGTCTCCTGAATGGCTATCTCTGTTGTACTCACTGACTAGACAAGGCCATGCTTGCCATTCTTCCCCGTTTACCCCTATGGCCTGGTGGCAAATGGACATTGGGGGAGGAAGGAACCCACAAGCCAGGATTACACAGAGAGACCCTGTCTCAAGAAAAGGGGAAATTAAAAAAGGAAGTCATTAAGTAGACACAGTGGGTCAGCCTAAAGATGCTGGCTACTAAACCTGAGGACCTGATTCCCATCCCTGGTACCCACTGATGAAAGAACTGATCCTCAAAGTTGTGCTCCGACCACATATATCCCCCATACATGCCCACACACATGTGCATCCACACACAGTTGTGCTCAAATTCTGAAACCCCCAAATCACCAAGAAGACAATTTCAATGAAAAAGCAAAGAGAGCTTTATTACAGTTGTTTAAGAAGCTAACCCCATTAGCACGGGCCTTTCATCCATCCACTTCAGCAGATGGTTTGAGAAAAGACCCCGAGAAACCACAAGACAGTGATCTTATAGGGCAATGTAAGGGGAGTGTCTAGGGGTGTGCCACAGTTTCAGGATTGTTGCACTTCCAGTCTTGGACCTCCTGCCCTGTGTTGATTAGTTAACTGGTTGTTGTGGCCTATAGACCCTCCCAGGTCGGTTGCTATGCTCTGCAGATCACTGCTGTGCACTTGCATGTAAACCACACCCAGAGCCATAATGCACAGCTCTGCCAGATAACTTCTGATTGGTTCCTTGCCACGAGGATGGCATCTGACCTCCTAGTAACCAGGACAGGAGGAGCAAGGTCAGGCGAGAACATGTTAGCCTGTCAAGGCTGCTAAAATGGGGGGGGGGGGGTCGCGATGCTGGTCTCTTCAACACAAAATTAATAAATAAAATGTACTAATGTAGGGCTAGACCCAGGCTTGGCTGCCAGAACCCAGAGCCATCTGTAACCAGTTCCAGGGGATCCAATGCACTCTTCTAGCCTCTCCAGGTACTAAACACATCCATAGTTTACATATATAAATGCAGGCCAACACACATATACATAGAATAATTGAAAAGGTCATTATTAAATGTAATAAAAACTACAGAAAGTAAAATGGGCTTGGTGCTAGGCAGACAGGCAGTCAGTAAAGGGCTTGCTGCAAAAGTATGAGAACCTAAGTCGGAACCCACATCCACAGGTGTAGGGCCGAGCACCTGTGATCCCCTGGACAAGAGGATCCCTGGGGCTTGCTGGACAGACAGTCTAATCACAGCACCAAGTTCCAGGGCTAATGGGAAGCTGTGTCAAAAATAAGATGTGAGGGATTGAGAAAAAACCTGATGGGTCTCTCTCGTGCATCCCAGGTTGTCCTGGAACTCTCTGTGTAGTTATGGATGACCTTGAACTCTTGCTCCTCCTGCCTCTACATCAAAGTACCTGGATTATAGGCCTCCAGACCTACTATAGAAATATAACTTTGCAAAGTTATATCAACCATTTTATGTAAAATGCTGCACCAATCAGTCATAGTAGCACACACCTTCAATACCATCACCTGAGGCAGTTGCAGGTGAATCTCTGTGAGTTCAGGCCATCCAGGGCTACATAGTGAGTCCCTGCTCTAAAGAAAATTGTCCTGGCCAAGAAGAGACTGGTTCTGTTGACAGGAATGGGGACAGGTAGCATTCCCCTACCTGTGGTTAGTTGTTGAAACCACCCCACACCTCAGATGAAGTCTACAACCTGTTCTCTTATAAAATAGAGGTATCATCTTCCAGGACAGAACATCATGGGTGTGACACACACACACACACACACACACACACACACACACACACACACACACACACACCAAAAATAAATACAAAACAAATTATTGTTATGGCTCCAGAGATGGTTTAGCAGTTAAGGTCACATACTGGTCTTCTTCAGACTTGAGTTCAGACTCCAGCAGCCTCATCAATTGGCTAACATCTACCTGAAATTTCAGCCCCTGGGAATCTGACATCCTCTTCTGCCCTCAACAGGAATCTTGACTCACAGGCACACCCCCCCAATTACAATAGTTAATAATTTCAGGGCTAGAGATATGGCTTACTGGACTGGTTAAGAGTGCTGGCTGCTCTTACTGAAGTCATACAATTAAATGAAAAATGACTCTCACTCAGCACCCACATAAGGGCCCAAAACTGTCTGTAACTGAGTCCAAGCTGTTTGTCAACCCTCTCCTGACCTTCATGGGCACCAAGCCTGCATTTGATGTACAGATATAAATGCAAGCAAAGCCCAAATACATATAAAATAAAACTTAATTTATTTGAAAAGAGAGTAACATTTTGATCAGACATTGTGGTACACCTATAATCAAAGTACTGAGAAGACTGAAGCAAGAAATTAAAGGGATTCAAGGCCCTGATATAGCAATGCATTGTATCAAGAAGAAAGGGAAAGAAGGAAGGAAGGGAAGAAGAAAGGAAGGGAGGAAGGAAGGAAGGAAGGAAGGAAGGAAGGAAGGAAGGAAGGAAGGAAGGAAGAAAGGAAGAGAAGAACCACTATTCTGTCTCGGAAGTCCACCATAAAGAAACCAAAAAGATCCCCTCATTTTTTCAGCCCAGGCCTCTCTTCAAGGCATCTGCATGACTGGCCCCTCACTCCTGCTTCTAAGACACTGTGGGTTCAGAAGACAGGAAGGACACATTAACCTCCATCAGGGATTTAGTTGGAGAGCTAGAGCACTGTGTTCATACATAGTTAGCCATGGGGAGGATTGAAGGGAAAGAGCCTTCAGTGTAGAAACAGAGGGAGTGTCTGGATCTTCCACATCACCAGGAATTGTGGGATGTTACATATCACATGACCCGTGTGTCATCAGCCTCTAAGGCATGGGATATGGGACCGAGGCTATGTAGATGGATGTAATCCATAAATTAACATGCAGCTGGAAGTTAGCTTTGTGTCTCTGGTTGGAAGAAGTTTTGTCAGTATGAATTGGTGGAAATTATTTTGGGAAGCAAAAGATAAGATAAATATCTTCCATGGGAATTCAGTGATGAAATCCAATATTTCATTCATAGTTTGTATATTACAAATTGAGAAGAAAAAATTAAGGATTGCTGTTGTGTGATACTTGTCCACTATGTGAAGATGTATTGCTGTGATTGGTGTAATAAAAACTGAATGGCCAATAGGTACGCAAGAGGCATAGGCAGGATTTCCAGGAGAGAAAGAAAAGGAGGAGGATTCTCTAGGTGGGCCAAGGTTTGAGGGCTGTGGTTTATCTGTCAACCAAAAACCTGCTTAGAATTATAATCCTATATCACCATGACGAACTTTCCTCAGTTCCAAAGGGTTTGTATTGTTGTTACTGTTATTATTTTATTTAAAGGATTTGTTTATTTTTATGTGTATGAGTGTTTTGCCTGCATTCACATAAATTCACTATATGTATGCTTGGCGCCAGCAGAGGCCAGAGAGTGGTATTGGTTCCCTAGAACTGGTGATATAGATGGCTATAAACACCATGGATGCATTAGGACCTAAACCTGGGTCTTCTATAAGAGCAGCAGATGCTCATAATGGTTGAGCCATCTCTCTATCCATAAGCTTAGGTGTACTACTTTTCTGACTAAAATGGAAGTTGTTCTAATTTTTCTCAGATATTCATGTCTTTTTAGACTTGGGGATTGAATCCAGGCCCTCACAAATGCTAGACAAGCACTCTACCACCGAGGTATGCCCTCAGCTCTATCTGGTTTTTGTGTTTTGGGTGGGTTTTTTGTCACAGGAATTCTCACTATGTAGACCAGGCTGGCCTGGAACTCAAAGATTCACCTACATCTGTCTCCCTTTGCTGTGACTAAAGGCATGGTTGACCACACCTGGCCCAGGCTAGATGTTTTCAAAGATATTGAAGGAGGGGGTTCTTAAGGAGGATAAGATGCAATGTAGGGATTCAGAGGAGAGGGCAGTGTTGGCAGACAGGGGTCCCCCACAGGGGAAGTGGAGCTGATTCCACACAGCTGTTGAGAGGTTCTGTGCACTTCACTGCTGTGAGGGGGTGGGGATGGGAATGATGGCAGCAGAGTGACTGAGCTGTAGGAGGACAATGGTCTGCAGATTTGGGCTGCAGAGAGAACAAGGAATGAAAGTTGGGAAGTTTAAGGCATCTGTGGAGTCAGAGACAGAGCATGCACTGGAGAGAAGTCAGTTAGGTGGAACTCATTGGGGAGACCCAGGCAGACTGGAGAGTAGGGAATCTGTGCACTTTTAGGTTTGGGTAAAGAGGCAGACTCCGCAATCAAAGGCCTGTGGGTAATTTTCCTGACTAAAATGCTTGTGGTAAGACTGAGGAGGACAACAAGGTCATCTGTTTAACTGTGTTCATAGCAAAGTTATTTGTAATAGCCAGATACTGGAAGAAACTTAGATGTCCCTCAACTGAATAATGGATGGAGAAAATGTAGTACAGTTACACAATGGAGCACTACTCAGTGGGAAAAAAAACAAAGGCATCTTGAAATTCGAAAGCAAATGGAGGAGACTAGAAGAAACCATCCTGAGTGAGGTAACCCAGTCACAAAATGACAAACACAAAATGTACTTCTCATATGGACTTTAAACATAGAGCAAAGGATTACCAGCCTACAATCCATACCACCAGAGAAGTTAGGAAACAAGGAGGACCCTAACTAAGAGAGACATATATGGTCCCCAGAGAAGAGGAAAGGAACAAGATCTCCTGAGAAAATTGGGAGCATGTGGGAAGCAGAGAGGGAGTTAGGAGAATGAGAAAGGAAGAGGACATGAGAGAGCAAGAAGATGGAGTCAGGGGAAGAATAGAGGAGAGCAAGTAAAGAGATGCCATAATAGAGGGAGCCATTTTAGGTTTAAAGGGAAATCTGGCACTGGTGAAATGTCCAGAGATCTAAAAGGTTGACCCCAACTAACAATCTAAGCAATAGTGGAGAGGCTACCTTAAATGCCCTTCTCCAAAAATGACATTGATGACTACCTTCTATGCCATCCTAGAGCCTTCATCCAGTAGCTGATGGAAGCTGATGCAGACACCCACAGCTAAACACTGAGCTGAACTCTGGAATCCAGTTGCAGAGAGGGAAGAGTGATGAGCAAAGGGGTCAAGACCAGGCTGGAGAAACCCACAGAAACAGCTGACCTGAAAAAGGGGGAGCTCATGGACCCCAGAAAGATAGCTAGGAAACCAGCATAGGATTGTTCCAGACCCTCTGAATGAGGAAGTCAGTTTGCAGGTCTGGTTAATCTAAGTGGCCTCTGGTAGTGGGTCAGTATTTATCCCTAGTACACGAATGGACTTTGGGAACCCACTACACATAGAGGGAGGCTCTCTCAGCCTAGACACATGGGGGGGGGTGTCTAGGCCCTGCTACAAATTACATGACAAATTTTGAAGATTCCCCCCATGGAAGGCTTCACCCTCCCTGGGGAGCAGAAAGGGTATTGGATAGGGGGCCAATTGGGGGCAGGGGAGGGGAGGGGAGGGAGAGGGAACTGGGATTGACATGTAAAACAAGCTTGTTCCTATTTTAAAGAAAACAAAAGACTGAGGAGAACCATCCAGCTGTCAGAGCTCTATGAAGGGTGCCTGAGAGAGACAATGAGAGATAGCTAGTCCAGGCTGGGTGGTGGGAAGTCCAGTTGGTGGGGTCTAGGAAGAGGTTCTGGCTGGGCAGTGGATTGCTTGTCAGAGGTAGATGGGCAAGGGGCATTTTTCCCAGCTTGGAGACCATACACCAAGTCACTCTGAAGCTAAAGATAAGGAGACCAGGTCTTAAAATGAGAAGTGACTAAAATATCAGGTGTTTTAAGAGTTTTGTATGGAATCCATATGTGGTGGTGAGCCAATCCCTCCAGAGGCTGAGGCAGTTTTGGGGCCTGCCTGTTTACAGGGCCAGTTTTAGCTCAGCCAGGGCCACAGTGGGTGTGAGTGCTGAGGTTAGACTTCATGTTAATGAAGGGGAACATGTAATGACTTCACTAGATCCAAAATAAATGATAAATGGGTGCTTATTGGGGAACACTTACATAGAAAAATGCAAAGAACCACAGAAGCATTTCTCTGCCCTTCCGAAGGGATCCACTGACCCACCAGAAAGCATTTTCAAACAGAATCCAAGCCACAAGCTTCCCTCCTTCTGCTCTACTCTGGCTGAAGCCACACCCCAATGGGAGTGACCACTATTACAGGTTCACAGAAGAGATGCCTACATGTTGGAGACCATTTAGTCACATTTTGTTCTCGTAATATTTCTGGAATATGAGTGACTTAGGTTGTATCCATATGCAGGGGATTGAGGGGCATAGATTGTCTAGAGTGGAGTCCCAGGAGCTCTTTTTAGGAATGTTACAAATGATGCCAGAATAGCAGGATTAGTTTGATTGAGGGTCCCAGGGGTCAGAGGGAAAAATTTCAGTTGTTTTATTTGGAAGGGGTACAAACTAAACAGGATTAAAAAAAATAATCCCAGAGTAAATTGGGCAGTTTTCAAAGAACACCCAATTCTTCTCTTCTATGATAGGGCTGAGAATGGAGGCAGAATTCAATTCATTGAGGGCACATAATTGTCACTTCCATGTCCTTACATGTAAAATGGGAGCATTGAATAAGGTAGTTTGAAGGGTAGTAGAGGAGCTTCTGGTCCGTGATAAGATCTGAAGAAATGTCCCCCAGTAAAGCATAAAGGGCCAAGAGCCCCTGAACAAATTGGGAGCATGGGGGAGGGGGAGAGAGGTAGGAGAAAGAGGAGGGGGAGGAGAACATGAGGGATCAGGAATATTGAGTGGGGAGAGGAATAGAGGAGCGCAAGCAAAGAGACACATCAATAGAGGGAGCCACTATAGGTTTAAAGAGAAATCTGGCGATGGAATTGTACAGAGATCGACAAGGATGACCCCAACTAGGAACCTAAGAAATAGTGGAGAGGCTACCTTAAATGTCCTTCCCCTGTAATGAGAATGATGACTACTTTAAATGCTGTTCTAGAGCCTTCATCCAGTAGCTGATGGAAGCAGAAGCAGAGATCCACAGCTAAGCACTGAGCCAAACTCCTGGGATCCAGTTTCAGAGAGGGAGGATTGATGAAGAAAGGGTCAAGACCATGCTAGGCAAACCCACAGAAACAGCTGACCTGAGCAAGTGGGAACTCATGAACCCCAGTTGACAGCTGGGGAACCAACTTAGGACAAAACCAGGCTCCTGGGTGTGGGTGTCAGCTAGGAGCACTAGGAACTCTGTGGGACCTCTGGCAGTAGAACCAGGATACGAAGGGACTTTGGGAGCCCATTTTCCATGGAGGGGTACTCTTTTAGCTTAGATACACAGGGGAGGGTGTGGGCCCTGCCTTAAATGATTTGACAGATTTTGATGATCCTTCATGGAAGGCCTCACCCTCCCTGGGGAATGGATCAGGGGGTGCGTGTGGGGGCTTGGGAGGATGGGAGGGAGAAGGAACTGGGATTGATGTGTAAAATAAGATTGTTTCTAATTTAAATGATATATTTATTAATATTAATAAATAATATATTTATTCATTATATATTATTCATATATATATATATATATATATATATATATATATATATATATATATATATATGAAATGTGTCAACATTGGCTTTGTTGCAGGGAATTCTTAGGATGTGTCTCCTGGCAAAGGCGTGGCCAGCTAGGTTTCTGCAGGCTTCCTGATTGCCACCAGGAATCCAAGCACTTGTTGCTGTAACTGAGCTAAGATGATGTTACCTGGTTTCGAGTGGCTCCTGTGTGTCTGTCTTCTGTCCTGGTGTTGTGATGCCCGGGTACTGAGGAGTGTGGATCCTGTGTCAGAATCACAGCCAATACCAGGGGTTCTCTGGAATGAGAAAGGTGAGTGAGGAGCAGATGGGCACAGGGAAAGCAATACTCTTCCTTTTCCAGTCTGGGTTCACATCTGCAGAGCCACAGCTGGAAAGTCGAGGACAGTGATTCTACAGCAGCTGTCTTCCTAGGTTTTGGAATCTGGGGTTTTATCTGCACAGGAAGGAAGGGTGCCAGGTGTCCTTGATGAGGGCTCCAGAAGAGCTGTGCACTGCTAGGGTTTTGCTGTCCTTGTCAAAATTCTAGCAGTGGTGGCTTTAGCCAGCAGCATGTGACAGTCGGTCCATTGTTCTCAGTAGAGGCAGGAGTCACACTCACGCTTTCATTCCTTCACACACTGAATGGAGACATGGCAGTTACCTGCATGTCATTTATACAGTTACCACACAACACGGCCACACCTGAGCATGACACAAAGTGAATTTTCCTTGCTTCTGTAACTTACTTTCCTTTGGGGGAAACATTCTATAAAGAAATAAGGAAAAGTGTCCAATGGTGATGAGTGCAGTGGAGACAGACAGAGAGCCTGGAAAGAAACAGAGATGGAGGTGTGAGCGTGAGCTTGTAGAGAGCAGTGTTAGGAAAGGGCTTTCCCAGAGAGTGACGACTGAGCAGATCTGAAGGGGATGAGGGAAGATGCCATATGGATGTGTGGTCAAAGGAACAGCAGAGGCAAAGGCCCTAAGCTGAGCATGTGATGTCCAGATCAGTGCAGGAGGAGGAGGGAGCACGGGAAGAAAGGGAGACACATCTCCTGGCACTGTCAAGACATTGGAAGGACTTGGACCCGGACTAGGAACTTTGGAGAAGATGGATAGCACAAGCTGCCTGTTTTACATGTGCATAGAATTGTTGTAAGCCCATTGTGTAGCTAGTGCTGTAAGCACAGGTTAGGAAAGGAATTCAACAGCACTCAGGAGTCCTTCATGATCTACATGGCAAGTTCCACGTCAGCTGGAGCTGCATAGAGAGACCCATAAACAATAATATATATTTAGCTGAAGTTAAAAATCAAATGAAAAGATCACTCTATTGGTGAAACTAGATGGTCATTCAGAATCTTCTAGAGATTACTGACACAAAAGCTGTGGCTCAGAGCTCTGGGGAGAAGCTGACATTAGGAAGAAAGGGACAGAATCAGTTGTGAACACAGGGAATTCAGGCTGCGTGTCCACAGAGAGGACAGCAGGCATTTCTCAGAGCTTTTGGGGATTTGTATTTATTAATTGTGAAGACTGGCTTTCTTGAAGATTCCTCTTAAGGAGAGTCCCTGTGTAAGATTCAGCTCAGGGGCCTGTTTGTCCTGGGGACCCCTTGTCTTTATCCTGTAGACAGTCCGTTGTTCTTTTCCTCCTGTGATTAGGTGAGGAGAGATCAGGGCCAGGCACATTCCATGGACTATAGAGAGGGAGGAGAGAGACTCTATGGGATCAGGACTTATGGATTAAAGGCATGACAGCCTGTCTGTCTTGTCCCACCTTGTCCTTATTTCTGTTTTAGTTGCTGTACTGAAAATACATTGTAGGTGTCACAGAGAGCTGCAGGGGGACACTGCAGTACCTTAAACCCTAGAGATGCCAGTAGCTTAGAGCTGTATAGTGAGGGATGTGTGGTAGCATGAAGTCTAGGGAAATGGTGGAATTTTACCTGAAGGTGGCATAAAGGGTTTTAGATTTTTAGATTTGGTGTGAGAGAGAAAGGGGTAAGAGATGATGCCATAGTTTTTGCTTGGACAATTTGAAAATGAAATTGGTTTACCAAAATGAAGTTTCTGGGAATATGAGTACATTTGAGGTGTGTGCGTGTGTGTGTGTGTGTGTGTGTGTGTGTGTGTGTGTGTGTGTGTGTGTGTGAGAGAGAGAGAGAGAGGAGAGAGAAGAGAGAGAGAGAGGAGGGAGGGAGTGGGAGTGGGATAGGGAGAGGGAGAGAGAGAGAGAGAGAGAGAGAGGGAGGGAGGGGGAGTGGGAAAGGGAGAGGAAGAGAGAGAGAGAGAGAGAGAGAGAGAGAGAGAGAGAGAGATTATTCTTTTAAAGGAAACTGACACAAGGGGGGAGAAATCACCGGGGATGCAGAATCCACAAGAACCTGAGTGGGAGTCCAGGCCTAGCTGACACACATAGCCAGACCCTGTCATAAAACAAACTGAAATTGGATTCTGCTTTTGGCCTTAATTAAGGGTCCTTGTTTTTGCTTCAAGTGTTTGCTAGTTTTGGCCTTTAAATTTTTAAAATATTCTATTTGTCTCTGTGTGTGCATGTGTGCATGTATGTGTGCAATTTGCCCTCTTATGCATACATACACAGGTTACTACATGGGGATGTCAGAGGACAACTTTTGGGATTCAGTTGTCGCCTTCTCCTGTGTGGGTCCCAGGGATGGAACTCAGGTTGCTATTCTGACAGCAGGTGTCTTTACCCACTATAGGACCATGCTGGCCTTGTGTATTGATTTCTTTAATCGCATATAGTCCAGGGTGACCTGGAATTTTATATGTAGCCCAGGATATTCTTCATCTCTTGTTCCTTCCTCTTTTCTCTGCCCCCAAGTGCTGGGATGACAATCATGTGCTGCTATGCCTGAATAATTTGATTGTTGAAGTCAGTGTCTCATGTAGCCCAGGTTGTCCTTGACTTTACATGTAGCCAAGGATGACATTTTCCCTTTTTATTTCTCTCTGTTACAAAAGTATACTACTATGCCCAACTCTTTTTATTTTTTTCTCTGAGAAGGTCTTTGTTTCTTTTCTTCTTTTTTCTTTTTTCTTTCTTTTTTTCTTGATTTTTGAGACAGGGTTTCTCTGTGTAGCTTTGGAGCCTGTCCTGTCACTCGCTCTAGAGACCAGTCTGGCCTTTATCTCACAGAGATCTGCCTGCCTCTGCCTCCCAAGTGCTGGGATTAAACGCATGCGCCACCAACACCTGGCAAGAAGCACTTTGTTTCAAAACCAGGCTCGGTGTGTAGACGAAGTTAATTCTGAACTCAGGATTCCCTGTCCCACCCTGGGGTGCAGGGATTATAGGCATGTGACTGCACACCCAGCTTTGATTTAGTAAATCTGATGCCCTTTTCACAGTCCTGGCATGTGTTACAGGGGTGTTCTCAAGGATGGAAACTTTAATTCAGAGCCATTGTCTTCTGGCTGGAAATAAAATCCTGTCCTAGGGTAAGGTTGCCTCAGGAGTAAGTGTGCCAAGAGTGGGACACATGAGTTTCAGGAGGTGGAATTGACAATGAGGAAACAGCCCAGGAGAGAAACATGAGGAATCATCCTGAGGGGTTCAGGGAAGTCAGGAGAGCTCAGTGTCCTGGAAGCCAGTGAAGAAAATTTTCCCCGAAGAAGGAACAAACCAAGAATGATGGCTGACACCTGCAGTGCCAGGGCCGGGGAGGTAGACGGCTGCAAATTCAAAGGCAGGGTGGATTATCTAGAGATTCTAGTGAGTTCCTGCACAGTCTGTAATTATATCTCATCTCAAATACTAGCAAACAAACAACATCAACAATAAAACAAAAAGGAAGACAACAGGACATTGGATCACAGGTAAACAGGTCTGTCGTGAGCAGCCTGGGAACTGATTACTGGACTTAGCCACGTGAAGTCCTGTATCCATCTTGACAGAAGCAGTTAGAATCTGATCTTTTGGAATGGGTTAAAGAAAACCACAGACAGGAATTAGAGTCAGCAAACAGGGACAGCTCTTATAAGGCTGTTCCATCCACAGTGTTGGAGCCAGGATCACAGAGGACGTGAGATAGATGCTGCTGTGTCCAGCACTCGGGCTGTCACTGAGCAAAGCTGTGTTGTCCTGGAATGCTTGTGTTGCAGGGGTAAAAAGAATTCACCAGAGCAGAACTGACATAGGAGTTTAATGAAGAATAGACTCTGTGAACTGAAACAGAGCAGACTGCTTCTTTTAGAGAGAGTTGTGCCCCAGCAGGAGTGGTATGTCTTTTCCTTCTTGGGAAGACTAACCTAGCCTTGCTTCCTTTGCTCCATGTGAACTAGTTTGATCAGACAGAGGTGGGAAGCGTTAATCCCACCAATTGAGAATGAAAGCACTACCACAATTTAAGACCAAATTTGAAGCAAGCTATAATTAAATATAGACAGGTGGATGAGCTCAGGTCAGGTCCATACCAGGTTCTCAGAAAATGGACTCAAGTCAAGTTTTGCATGGGCCTAAAAATGCAAAACCCACATTTCCCATGATGTAGAATCAGGGGCATTTTTGTTTCATGGATTTCTTAAGTATAGTAATTAATCAAATCCTTGACTCTGCATTAGGTACCTGTTTATATTGGGACATAATAACCATCAGCTTAATGGTGCCTACATAGGAATTATCATTTCATTAAGATGATAGCTGACATCAGAGTTATTGTCTAGAAAGGAACCTGGAAATGAGAATGGGGCCAGTTATTTACTTCATGTCAGATCCCCCTTTCTGCTATGATTTTAGAATACAGCATAATATTTCTAAAGATTCTTCACTGGTTTGTATGGAAACAGCCATTTTCTCTTAAAGTTATACAATAAACTCTCTGTCTTACATAGAGCAAGTGGAGTGCCCTATCATATTTTAGAACCATTTCAGCTAATGAATCTACTTGTTGATAGCTCTGAATCTATTTGGTTTTAACAGGTATCTTTCCTGGTATGCCAATAGACACTATAATTAACTATTTTGTCCCCTATATCAGGAAATTTCCTTTTGATCTAACATTCCAGTTTGTTGGGGTACAAGGAGAGATGTACTCTTTTTTGTAACTGCTTCCTGAAGAAACAAGGATGTTGTCTCAGGGCCCAGGGGGGCTGGGATGCTAGTCAAAGGCCTGGAGAATATTCACACATTGGGGCATTCGTCAGAAGCATCTGGTTCTCTTATCCAGCTGAAGAGACAGGGAGCAGTCACATTGGCTGGACTGGTCCACATCAGCTTTCAGCCATTCAAGGACTGGAAGTCATTTGGAGCAGGTTGTAGTCAGCAGCTGATGCTTGGATGCTGTCTGTCTGTCAAGTGGAAATATGCTGAGACAGATATAGACTAAGGGCAGAAGTTAAAATTTAGGAACTTAAAGGAAAACCTTATTATTGTAACTTTCAGGCCCATAGTCCTAATATTTGGGGGAGGGGAGGAATTCCAAGATCAGAAGAGAGAGAGACCACCCTCAGGAGCAGACAAGGGATAAACTTAGTCTGTACTTACCTGAAGTCCTTTACCTGTGAGGGTTCGATCTAATTCTTATGACTCCCTAGGCCATTTGAAGCTTACATGACTTTTTTAGCTTATAAAAAGACATAATAGTTTTAGATACATTAACATTATGAATCTGTCTGAAATCTATATTGTAAAAAAAAAAAAAGGTAACAGTTGTCTATAAAATAACTGGAGTAAACTTTTACAAATGCGTCCTAGCAAAAGCTCTAGATTTGGGTAAAATGTTGGACCTCATGGGTATATGCAGCATATAGCAATTGAAAATCCAGGAGTGGATGCACCAGACTCTGATGGAAATATTCCTGTCTTGCCAGGACTACAGGATCATTGACTCTAAAAACTGGTTGCCTATATCTGCCACTTCACTTCTTCCCTAGAATAGTTCTGGGTGTTTTCCACTGCTGGTGTGTTTATCTCATGAAAACATCCTATCTACTGGGCACTTTATCTTTGGATGACCAAAAGATGAGCTTTCACTTAGTTATATAATTTTGATTTATAGAAGATATACATGTTTCATAACTGGATCTATTTGTCCCACAAGGTCTGTAGATATTTAAAAATCTGCTTGTTCTCTAGCTCAGACAAACTGAAAACAATTAGCACACTTTCACCTCAGAACGAGTTGAAGCTAGACTAAAGGCTTTTTGTAAATAGGTCACAAGTTTAAAACCTTATAGTTATGTACAAGGTCAGAGCCTCAGATATCCAAACAAGTTTACTAAAAAAAAAAAATCATGTCAATTCTTCACTTGCCAGTCTATTAACAATGGATCTGTGTTTCAAAGTTGTCATTGGACACACACACACACACACACACACACACACACACACACACACACACACACACACACTTTTCTGGTGGAGGTTTTGCTCCTTTGTGTTACACCATGGAAGTGGCTCAGCTCCTTAATGCTTTCTTTAGGAATGTGCTTTGACCAATGAGAAAGATCTCTTGTGATTTCCTTATCACTTCGAGGCTCCTGTAGGAGAAGAGTTTTTAGAATAGGGGTAGAAGAATTGAAAAGAAGCATGGATAATTTAGAAGCAGGACAGGATTATTGGAGTAGAAGCTGAAAAAAGAAAGAGCATATGTATAGAAAGAACAAGGGTGAGAAGATTCTTCTTCTACAGCCCTCAGTCTCTAGTTTCTTTGCTTACTGTAGCATCTTTTTTACCCTGAAGGATGCTCTTCAGGCTGGCCCTTAACAACACCCAGTATTAAAAAGCATGAAGACTTTTTCCTTCTGTCCGGAAAGCCAGGTGTAGGTTGGGCACAGATGTTTTGTTTTGTTTGGTTTTGTTCATTTTTTATTTAAATTGTTTAATTGCTACTCATATTTACATATCCATCCTCCCATTTCCTCACCCTCTCATCCTCCCATACTCCCCACCAACCCCCTAACCCACCCCCCAACTCCTCCCCAGGGATAGTGAGGCCCTCCACCAGGAACCTTCAAAGTCTATCAAATCATTTGGGGAAAGGCCTAGGCCCTCCTTGCTGTATCTGGGCTGCAATAGTATCCCTCCATAGGGAATGGGCTCCCAAAGTCCATTGTGCTATAGGGAAAAAGACTGGCTCCACTGTTAGATATCCCATAGACTGTCTTGGCCTCCTAGCTGGCACCCACATTCAGAGGGCTTGGTTTGGTCCAATGCTGTTTCCCCAGCTTTATGACAAAGGTCTACATGCTATCTGTAGGTCAGGTCCACTGTTTCTCCAGGTATCTCCAGCCCTGTCTTGGCTCCTTTGCTCACCATTCCTCCCTCTCCACAACTAAATTCCAGTAGTATGGTTCAGTTCCTAACTCTAGGTGTCTGTTTCTGCTTCGAACAGCAAGAGGATGAAGGCTCTCTTTCCTCTCCCTGCCTCTGGTCTCCCACTTTGGTCAGAGGTTCTTGTCCCATCTTCTTTGAGGGACTATGCAATCTCCTCCTGGGGTTCTCTTGGTTTCCTATCTCCTTTGGCAGTGTGGCTTGTAGACTAGTGATCCTTTGATCTATATCTAAAACTCAAAAATGAATGAGTACATACCATGTTTATCTTTTTGTGATTGGGTTACCTCAATTAGGATGGTTTCTTCTTGTTCCATCCACTTGCCTGCAAATTTAAATATCCCATTGTGTTTTTTCTGCTGAGTAGTACTCCATTGTGTTAATGTAACACATTTTCTCTATCCATTCTTCAGCTGAGGGACATCTAGGTTGCTTCCAGGTTCTGGCTATTACAAATCATGCTGCTATGAACATAGATGAACATATGTCCTTATTGTATGAGTGTGCCTACTTTGGGTATATTCCCAAGAGAGGAAGTGCTGGATCTTGAGGTAGACTGATTCCCATTTTCCTGAGAAATCACCATACTGATTTTCAAAGTGGTTGTACAAGTTTGGACTCACACCAGCCATGGAGGAGGGTTTCTCTTTCTCCACATCATCTCCAGCATAGATTGTCATTGGTGTTATTGATTTTAGTCATTCTGACATGAGTAAAATGGTATCTCAGAGTGGATTTGAGTTGCATTTCCTGTATGACTAAGAATACTGAGCACTTTCTCAAGTGTATTGCAGCCATTTTGGATTCCTCTGTTGAGAATTCTCTATTTAGTTCTACACTCCAACTTTCAATTGCATTGTTTGGTGTTTTGGTGGCTAGCTTCTTGACTTCATTTTATATTTTGTTGATCAGTCCTCTGTCAGATTGTGGGGTTGGTGAATATGTTTTCCCATTCTGTGGGCTGGTGTTTTGTCTTGCTGCCTGTGTCCTTTGCCTTACAGAAGCTTCTCAGTTTCAGGAGTTCCCATTTATTAATTGTCGATCTCAATGTTTGTGCTACTGGTATTATGTTCAGAAAGCAGTCTCCTCTACCAATTTGTTTAAGGGTACCACCTAACTTCTCTTCTAGGAGATTCAGTGTCGCTGAATTTATATTGAGGTCTTTGATCCATTTGGACTTAAGTTTTGTGCATGGCAATAGATAAGGATCTATCTGCAATCTTCTACATATTCAAATCCAGTTATGCCAGCACCATTTGTTGAAGATGCTTTCTTTTTTCCATTGTATAACTTTAGCTTCTTTGTCAAAAAATAAGGTGTTCATTGGTGTGTGTGTTAAAATCAGGGTTTTCAATCGGATTCCATTGGTCAACCTGTCTATTTTTATGTCAATACCAAGCTCTTTTCAGGACTATGGCTCTAAAATAGAGCTTGAAGTGAGGGATGGTGATGCCTCCACAAGTTCCTTTATTGTACAGGGTTTGGCTATCCTGGGTTTTTTGTTTTTCCATATGAAGTTAACTACTGTTCTTTCAAGGTCTGTGAAGAATTGTGTTGGGATTTTGATGGGAATTGCATTGAATCTGTACATTGCTTTTGGCAAGATTGCCACTTTTATTATGTTGATCCTACCTATCCAAGAGCATGAGAGATCTTTCCATTTTCTGGTATATTCTTTAATTTCTTTCTTTAAAGATTCAAAGTTCTTACTATACAGGTCTTCCTCATTTTTGGTTAGTGTTGCCACAAGATATTTTATGTTGTTAGTTCCTATTATAAAGGGTGATGTTTCTCTGACTTCTTGCTCAGCACATTATCTTCAGTATATGGTAGGGCTACTGATTTTTTAGTTAAATTTGTATGCTGTCACTTTGCTGAAGGTGTTTATCAGCTGTTGGAGTTCCCTGGTAAAGGTTTTTGGGTCATTTATGTAAACTATCCTAGCATCTGCAAATAGTGAAAGTTTGACTCTTCCTTTCTAATTTGTATCCCCTTGATCTCCTTTTGTTGTCTTATTGCTCTAGCTAGAACTTCAAGTACAATACTGAAGAGATATGGAGAGAGTTGACAGCCTTGTCTTGTTGCAGATTTTAGAGGAATTTTGAGTTTCTCTCCATTTAGTTTGATGTTGGCTATTGGTTTGCTCTATATTGCTTTTACCATGTTTAGGTGTGTTCCTGTTGTTTCTGATCTCTCCAAGACCTTTATCACAAAGGGTGTTGGATTTTGTCAATGGATTTTTCAGTGTCTAGCGAGATGATCATGTGGTTTTTCTTTTTCAGTTTGTTCATATGGTGGATTACACTGATGGATTTTCATATGTTGAACCATCCCTGCATTCCTGGGATAAAGCCAACTTGATCATGGTGGATGATTTCTCTGATGAGTTTTTGGATTCGATGTGCCTGCATTTTTCTGAATAGTTTTGCATCGATGTTCATGAAGGATATTGGTCTGTAATTCTCTTTTTTCATTGTGTCTTTGTGTGGCTGGCTTGGGTAACAAGGTAATTGTAGCCTAATAGAAAGAGCTTGGCAATATCCCTTCTGCTGCTATTGTGTGGAACAATTTGAGTAGAACTGGTATTAGTTCTTGTTTGAATTTCTGGTAGAAGTCTGCAGTGAAGCCATCTGGCCCTGGGCTTTTTTTGGTTGGTAGACTTTTGATGACTGCTTTTATTTCATTAGGGGTTATAGGTCTGTTTAAATTGCTTATTTGTTCTTGATTTAATTTTGGTAAATGGTATCTATCCAGAAAATTGTCCATTTCCTTTAGATTTTTGAATTTTGTGGTGTACAGGTTTTCAAAGTATGACCTGATGATTCTCTGGATTTCTTCGGTGTCTGTTGTTATATCCCCCTTTTCATTTCTGACTTTGTTAATTAGCATGCTCTCTCTCTCTCTCTGTCTCTTGGTTAGTTTGGATAAAGGTTTGTTTATCTTGTTGACTTTCTCAAAGAACCAACTCTTTGTTTCATTGAGTCTTTGTAGTGTTTTCCTAGTTTCTACTTGATTGATTTCAGTCCTCATTTTGATTATTTCCTGGTGTCTACTCCTCAGGAGAGATTTTGCTTCCTTTTGTTCTGGATCTTTCAGTTGCGCTGTTAATTCTCTTGTGTGACTATTCTCCAGTTTCTTCATGTGGGCATTTAGTTCTATGAACTTTCCTCTTAGCACTGCTTTCAAAGTGTCCCATAGGTTTGTGTATTTTGTGTCTTCATTCTCATTAAATTTTAGGAAGTCTTTAATTCCTTTGTGTATTTCTTCCTTGACCCAGGAATGGTGCAATTGCTCATTCTTCAATTTCCATGAGATTGTAGGATTTCTGCAATTTGTATTGTTGAATTCTAACTTTAAAGCATAGTGGTTGGATAAGAAACAGGGGGTTATTCCATTTTTTTGTATCTGTGTAGGTTTTCTTTGTTGTCAAGTATGTGGTCAATTTTAGAGAACGTTCCATGTGGTGCAAAGAAGAAGGTCTATTTTTGTGTGTTTGGATGGAATGTTATATAGATATCTGTTAAACCCAATTGGGTCTTAACTTCTGTTAATTCTTTTGTTTCTTTGTTAAGTTTCTGTCTGGTGTTCCTATCTGGTGTTGAGAGTAGGGAGTCAAAATCTCCTACTATAAGTGTGTGAGGTTTTATGTGTGATTTGAGATTTAGTAATGTTTCTTTTACAAATGTGGGTGCCTTTGTATTTGGGGCATAGATGTTCAGGCTTGAGACTTCATCTTGATGGACTTATCCTGTGATAAGTACGAAATGCCCTTCATCATTTCTTTTGATTTTTTTTAGTTTGAAGTCTAATTTGCTAGTATTGCTACACCAGCTTGTTTCTTGGGTGCATTTGATTGGAAAATCTTTTCCCAACCCTTTACTCTGAGGTAAAGTTTGTCTTTGAAGTTGAGAGTTGTTTCTTGTATGCAGCAGAAAGATGGATTTTGTATCCATTCTGTTAGCCTGTAACTTTTTATAGGCAAGTTAAGAGCATTGACTTTGAGGGATATTAATGACCATTGATTGTTGATTCTTTTTTGTTTTGGATTTGGTGTAGGTCGTGTTATTGTGTGTAGATTTCCCCAAATGTTTTTGGTGTTTGGTAAAGTGGGATTATCTATTGTCTATGGTTTTTTGAATGTAGTTATCTTCATTGCATTTGAGTTTTCCTTGGAGTAATTTCTGTAGGACTGGATTTTGTGGATATGTATTGCTTAAATCTGTTTTTTTTCATAAAGTGTCTTGTTTTCTCCATTTATAATGATTGAAAGCTTTGCTGGAAACAGCAGTCTGGGCTGGCATCCATGTTCCCTTAGCATTTGTAGGACATCTATCCATGATCTTCTGGCTTTCAAAGTTTCCATTGAGAAGTCGGGTGTAATTCTGATAGGTCTGCCTTTATATGTTACTTAGCCTTTTTCTTTTGCTGCTCTTAATATTTTTTCTTTATTCTGTAAGTTTGGTACTTTGATTATTACGTGGCAAGAGTGTTGGGAGCTGCAAAGTACCGTGCCTAAAAGATGGCGCTGGTTTCCGCCTTCTGCCAGCTCGACGACGAGTGCTCTCTGTGGTAAACAACCCCTTATTAGGAGAGAGGCCACGTATCCTTCTAATTCTGCTTGGTGACAACCTATCCTAGCATGCCACCTGGGCGTAGATGATTGGTAGTTGTAGGCTATATCAAACCCCGTCTTCCTGAGTTCGGGGCCACTTCCTGAAAATCAAGGTTCCCAAAATAACTGTGAGAGGAAGATTCCTCGGTGTTGCGTCGTTCTTGCTGGTCAAGGGTGGACGAGACAAGTGGTGGCCCATACCGGGAATCAGAACTTCTCACAGTCGGGGCAGCGCCAGTAAGTTCCCTAGGTAAGTGGGACAATAAGGTCTTCGGTGAATGCTGCAATAAGGTCTCTGGTAAGGAGCAATAAGGCCCTCGGTAAAGAGGCAATAAGGTCTCTGGTAAGGAGCAATAAGGACCTCGGTAAAGAGGCGATAAGGTCTCCGGATAGGAGCAAGACTGTTCGCAGTCGAAGCGAACCGAAAGTAAAAGGCCTCGCTCCTGCTTTAACTTGCAGAGTGAGAATAAAGTGAATGGACCCTGCTATTATAGTGGTGATTTGGCTGCTCTTTAATATTGCACTGTGGGCTTTTGTTTTTTGGTGGTGTTATCTGACTTGCATACCTCTGGAGCGCACAAACTAAAACAAAAGCACAATGGGATCATCACAGTCACATCCAATTTTTCTGGCTCTTCAAGAGATGCTTCATTATAAAAATTTAAAGTTAACTAAAGCCACGTTGCAGAGGTTCCTGAATGAATGTGACGCCATTGCACCCTGGTTCTCGGTTTCGGGCAATCTCTCGGTGGCTAGTTGGGATAAGCTAGGGAAAGACCTGGATTTTGCCTGGGAACAAGGAACTTTGAAGCCGTGTGTTCGACCGGTATGGAGACTAGTACGCAGCTGTCTAGAGGATCAAGAGGGAAATAAGAAAGCTATAGCGAATGGACAAGCTGCCCTTGAAATGCTTCAAGAAGAAAGATCAGAACAGTCAGAAACAGAGCCTGGAAAGGACAAACGGAAAGGGAATAAGAAGTGAGTCTATCCTTCTCTAGGAGAGTTGAGGAAGAAGTTAAAAGAACCAGGAGAGGATTCAGAATCAGAGCAGGATATATATGAGGATGAGGACCTCACGAAGGATGAGGAGGGAGAGATTATTGAACTCATGGAAAAACATTCCTTAAAAGTACCAGAAAAACAGCATCCTAAAATGGTGACTGTAAAGCAAGGGCACTGCCCTACTGCTCCTCCCCCCTACTGCTCACAAGAGGAAGTAAGAGCTCCTGGTTGCTCCACCTTCTGTCCAGAAGTGTGGCGTACTGTTCGCACTGAGTTCCGGATTGCTCGACTACTGCTTATCCAATTTTCATGGATGTTAACCAACAGAGATATCATGATCCAATTGACTTTAAAATAGTCAAAGCTCTGGCAGAGTAGGTACGCACCTATGGGGTGATGGCAGCTTTTACAATTGCCCAGGGAAAAGCAGTCACTCGCTTCTGTATGACACCTGGCGACTGGATGAATTTGGTAAGAGCTTGTTTATCGCCAAGACAATATTTGGATTGGAGAGCTTTCCAAATTGAATTTGCCAATCATCAAGGTGTGGCTAACCGCGCAGCTGGTAATCCAGCCTGGGATGTGGACATGCTTCTTGGTTAGGGATGTGCCTTGAGGTGTGGGCTGTCTGGGGAAAACCTCAGCAATTAAAAACTGATAATGGCCCTGCTTATAGAGCTCACTCTTTTACCTCCTTCTGTAAGCAAATGGAGGTACAACTAAACCATGGCCTACCTTATAATTCCCAAGGACAAGGAATAGTTGAAAGAGATCATCGCACATTGAAAGAATGTTTATTAAAACAAAAAGGGGGAATAGGCCATGGTAGAACACCAAGGGGACAATTATCTTTAGCTCTCTTCACCTTAAATTTTTTAAATTTGGATTCTCAGGGTCTCTTTGCTGCAGACAGGCATCAGAACCAGGTCCCCGCCTGGAAGGGATACGTCAAATAGAAAGATGTAATTACTGGACCGGACCCAGTGTTAGCATGGGCGAGAGGTTTTGTTTGTGTTTTCCCCCAGGATCAGCAAGACCCAGTGTGGATTCCAGAGAGACTAATGAGACGGTGCAACAAACAAGATGAATCCTCCGATATTGATCCTACTGCTGACCTTGACAACTCCGTGGCTAATCCAGGCCAGAGAACAAATCCTGTGGGCCATAGCTAAAGCATGGCCAATTCCCTTACCTGTTCATCATACGTCTAAAGTCTTACCTGCCTTCTTCTCTACTAGTAGTGATGAGGGTTCCTACGTATGTTCCTATTCCAGTTAAAGTGGATACAGGAACATTTCCCATTACAGAAATCATCAGAACCAAACGAGATTTTGGCATAACTGCAGCATTGGTTACTGCCATAACCCTTTCTGCAGCAGTGGCTTAAGATCTATTGATGGCCACTTAAAAGCTGGCATTATAACTGTGAACCAAAGAGTGGACCTGTTGCAGGAGCAAGTGGATGATTTAGTAACCTTAACTTCCATAGGATGCATTCATTCCTTTTCTTCTTTATGTATCACCTCCAGGATAGCCAACAATTTCACGGAGAACAGCAACTTGAGTTGGCAGCTGAGTGCCTACCTTCAGGGAAATTGGAGTCAACAGTTCGAGAACCTGACAGATACCTTAACACAACAGATTGTTGCCGTGAATGCTACATGCCTGTACCTGCCCACTGTCAATACCCTCTTAACTACTCTTAAGCAAGCCTTTAGTTTAGTTAAGGAATGGGCTGGGGTGGGAGTTATGCTTTCCATGATGTTGTTAGACATTTTTGTTTGCCTGTGGTGTCTATGCAGGATCAGGAAGTCACAAAAATCCCAAGCTGCCATGTTGGTACAGGCCTTTGCTGCTGTGGAAGCAGGACAATCCTCTCAAGCATGGTTATCCATGCTGACAGACAAATAGGTGTCTGTCTCACCCTTGCTGAGTGAGTGAAGCGTATCTGAATCAGTCATGCTCAATGACGGGCACCTACCCTTTTGCTGAATGAATAAGCATACATGTGTTCCTTTCAACCTAAGACATGAGCCTGTGAGGGCGACACAGTGACTCTTTGACAGGTAAGATAGGGACACTGGGGTTGAACCTAAGACAGAGATGACTGAAATTTGACAACAGATAGATACTGCTACTCCTATAATATTAAAACAAAAAGGGGGAACTGTTGGGAGCTGCAAAGTACCGCGCCTAAAAGATGGCGCTGGTTTCTGCCTTCTGCCAGCCAGACGATGAGTGCTCTGTGTGATAAACAACTCCTTATTAGGAGAGAGGCCACGTATACTTCTAATTCTGCTTGGTGACAACCTATCCTAGCATGCCACCTGGGCGTAGATGATTGGTAGTTGTAGGCTATATCAAGCCCCGCCTTCCTGGGTTCGGGGCCACTTCCTGAAAATCAAGATTCCTCGGTGTTGCGTCGTTCTTGCTGGTCAAGGGTGGACGCGACACAAGAGGACTTCTTTTTGTGGCCTAATCTATTTTGGTGTTCTGTAAGCTTCTTGTACTTTCATAGGCATATCTTTCTTTAGGTTTGGGAAGTTTTCTTCTATGATTTTGTTGGATATGTTTTCTGTACCTTTGAGTGAATTTCTTCACCTTCTTCTATACCTGTAATTTTTGGTTTGGTCTGTTCACAGTGTCCCATATTTCCTGGATATTTTGTGTAAGGGACTTGTTGGACTTGAGATTTTCTTTGCTCCATGTCTGTATATCCTCAAGAGAGTCTTCAACAACTGAGATTCTCTCTTCAATCTTTTGTATACTATTGGTTATGCTTACATCAGATGTTCCCAATCATTTACCCAGCTTTTCTATTTCCAGCATCCCCTCATTCTGTGCTTTCTTTATTGTTTGTAATTCTGCTTTCCAACCGTGAACTGTTTGAATTTTTTCCTTCACTTGTTGGGTTGTCTTTTCTTGTCTTTCTTTAGATTCTTTAAGAGACTTGTTTATTTCTTGAATTTTTTGGTTTGTCTTTTCCTCCATTTCATGTAAATTTTTGCTTGTTTTTTCTTCTATTTCTTTAAGGAATTTTCTTATTTCCTTTTTATTGGTCCCTATCATCTTCATAAGATAAATTTTAAGGTCCATCTCTTCTTCATCCTCTGCGTTTTCAGTTATTGCTAGTGTGGAGTCCCTAGCTTCTGGTGGTGCCATATTGTTCTTTCTGTTGTTGAGTGTGTTCTTATTCTGTCATCTTCTTATCCCTTCTTCCAGTGGGTGCAGGTGGGGTCTCTCCCTCTTTCAGGCAGCAGATAGAGGGCTCAGGCTCAGGTGGCAGGCTCAGGCTTGGGTGGCAGGCAGAGGGCAGAGAGCCAAGGGGTGGACAAGGATGAGGTACATTCAGACTCAGGGTGGGCCTTCCAGTTTGGGCAGGTCCACTCTTGTCCAGGGGGAAACTTAGTAAGAAGTGAGAAGGGGGTGATGGGGGAGGTTGGGGGCAGAGCAACACCCAGACTCACCTCAGGCTCAGGCAGCAGGTAGAGGGCGGACTGGGGGCAAGGGTGAGGTGTGTTGGGACTGAGGGTGGGCCTTCTATTCTGGGCAGATCCACTCTTGTCCAGGGGAAGTCTCAGGAAGAAGTAAGTAGTGGGTGATGAGAGAGGTTGGGGTACAGCATCGCCCAGACTCACCTCAGGCTCAGGCAGCAGGCAGAGGGCAGAGGGCAGAGGGCAGAGGGCAGAGGGCAGAGGGCAGAGTGGGGGCAAGGATGAGGTGTGTTCAGACTCAGGTTGCGGCATGGATGTTTTTATCCCAATGAGAAGCATCTTTAATTTCATAATCAGAAGACAACCAAAAGTAATTTAAAATGTTGAGCTTGTGACTGAAACATAAGTAGTCAGTGTTCTACCAGCTTAACAGAACTCTATTCGTCAGTGTTAAAACTTTGAACTTTTTAAATCTTAGTGTAACAATAGCATAGAAAGGGGAGAGAAATCTGAAACATTTCCCATTTTTCACATACCTTAAATCATTTTCTTACACCTTACAACTTGCATTTACATATCTTCATTTTCTGAGACCCTCAGAACTTGCTTAAGCTTTCATATCTTCAGACCTTTAAGTAACTTAAAACAGTTTCTTAGACCCTCAACACTTACATAGACTTTAACCCCTTTTTCCTTCCATCTAATCATTTACCAGAGACATAAGCAGTTATTATAGAGAACAGGCATTGCAAAGCATGTTCTTTGAGTGGAAAGTTACATCTGAAACCTGTTTATCTTTTAATACAAAGCCTCATAACAAGGCAAACCTGCCTACCTTCCCTCTACATGAGACGTAGTAGCTCCAGTAAAGCAAGATCTTCTTTTTACTTCTGAAATGAGCTAACAATGTGGCTGCAGTCTTAGCGAAGATCCTGGCTGCCTGTTGTTGTCAAATTGACAAATCTATAGTTAGCGTAGCCATCATTATCATCAGAGATCTGAAAAGGATAAATTATAGCAGAAAGTATAATGCAAATGGCCTATGGAGCAATTAAAATGACAGAGTTCATTACCTAGACAGTCAGCCCAGGTTCCACTAATCTTCATGGAGTTAGGGACAGAAGTACCAGGACACCATCAGTCTTGGCTACCAGGCCCAGAAGATGAGATACTTTCCTTTGGAGGAAAGGGACTGGGGGGGAGAATAACCTTACTTTGTCTAGGGAAAGTGGAGTAATAACCTTTCCAGTGTTCCGCTTGTCCAAAATTTGGGCTGGGTTCTGGAGGCTAGTGCAGTTTTGGGACAGTTCTTGCCCAGTGCTTAGCATTACCACAATTAAGGTGGAGTTGTCATGATGCCAAATCATCTTCTTTGGAGATCTCAAGGTCACTGCTAGGAACTGGTGGTCTCTGTCATAATAAGCATTTTCCATTAAACATTTTATTTTTTTACATAAAAAAATCATTGTTTAATTTATAAACAATCTTATTTTTATATACCAATTCCAGTTTCCTCTCCTTCCCATCCTCCCATACCCCCACAGACCCCCATCCCACCCCACCCTGTGCACTCCCCAGGAAGGGTGAGGCCTTCCATGGGGATCATCAAAGTCTGTCACATCATTTGGGGCAGGGCCTAGGCCCTCCCCTGTGTATCTTGGCTGAGAGAGTATCCCTCCATGGATAATGGGCCCCCATAGTCCATTTGTGCACTAGAGATAAATACTCCACTGTCAGAGGTCCCATGGACTGACTGTCTAGGCCTCCCAACTGGCACCCACGTTCAGGGGGTCTGGGTCGGTCCTATGCTGGTTTTCCAGCTATCAGTCTGGGGTCCAAGTGTTCCCCCTTGCTCAGGTCAGCTGTTTAAGTGGGTTTCTCCAGCCTGCACTTGACCCCTTTCTTCACCACTCCTCCCTCTCTGAAACTGGATTCCAGGAGTTTGGTTCAGTGTTTAGCTGTGGGTATCTGCTTCTGCCTCCATCAGCTACGCGATGAAGGCTCTAGGATTGCATATAAGCTAGTCATCAATCTCATTATTGGTCAGTTAAAGTAGCCTCTCCACTATTGCTTAAATCTTTAGTTGGGGTCATCCTTATTTGACCAGACATTTCTCTAGTGCCAGATTTCTCTTTAAACCTATAATGGCTTCCTCTATTATGGTGTCTCTTTTCTTGCTCACCTCTATTCTTCCCCTGACTCAATCTTCCTGCTCCCTCATGTTCTCCTAGTCCCTCCTCTTCTCCCCTTCTTTATCTCATAACTCCCTCTCCCCTCCTGCTATGCTCCCAATTTTCTCAGGAGATCTTGTTTCTTTCCCCTTCTCCGGGGGACCATGTGTGTCTCTCTTAGCTTCCAAACTCCAAAATTTTCTCTTAAAGAATTTGAAATGTCTCAACTGTGTGCTCCTGTAATATCAAAAATAAAGTACCTTCTTTTCCTCCAGGAGGGAAGATACAGGGCACAACCAAGCTCCAACAATGCAAGCAATTAAAAGCTAAACATCTGAGATTCATTCACAATCCTCTGGGCATTCTCTGAGGGATCACCTCTTTGTCACCATATACATAGCCTGCCTTCTATATCCCAACTTGCTCCATTTCATTGTGGCTGGTGCCTCTGTTGACTATAGAATGGCACCAGCATTTCCAAAACTGCTAGGGTCCACCATTGCAACTGAGCCCACTTTATGAACTCTGCCCTACCATACATTGGCAAGACTCAACTATTTCCTATGACCTTTTCATGTCTTTAAAACAATTATTACCTAGGTGACTCTTATGTTACAAAGTTTGTTGCCAGCACAGGGTACATACTTGCATATGAAGGCTGGAGGTACAGCTTTAATATGTTATTAAACAGGCATTGTTTTTAAATCCTATCTTTCATAAACTTTGTTTTCAGGATAGGACAGAAATTATCATACAAATATCATACAAATATCATACAAATATCCATCCCAATCCAAAATATCACAGACACCTATTGTTGCCACTGTGTTAGGCTGACTCCACTTGATCACCTTTAATCATAATGGTGGTGGAGTCACATGATGTCTGTCTTCTCCAACACTAGCAAAGACCCTGTCAGTCATGTTGCTGCCAAATGATAGTGGGAATCATGTGTTGCTTATACCCCCAAATGGAATTATGTCACATGGGTCCTTTAAGATTACCTATGCATAGATTTTTTTAACTATCAACTCCCACAGTAACTTGTTTTAAATTAACATTTTCAGCAGATTTTAACCATATTCAATAAAATAAACTTATATATCATGAGGTACAGAATGTTCACATAAACTCAGCCTAAATTTTTGGCTTTTCTGCTTTGCTTTTATTTCCCCTGTGACAGCATCAGGTGGATCTACTGACACAAGACATAGAGGAAACTTTTAAATATGCTTGGCCATAACCTACTTCTAGAGATAACTTCCCAATAAAATGAAACAGCATAAAGCAACTTTATCTGAATTCCTGCTAACATGAAACCAGTGACCAGAGAACTCAGAGACAAATTTTGAGCCCCAGGCATAAATTCAGCCAAGGCACACAGAGAAAGCAAAAATCCGACCCATTTTTGACTCAGCTACATGGTTGCAATAAAATGTACAGACACACCAGGAAACACACAGATAAAACTGTCCAAAAAAACAGGCAGATACAAATTCCTTTAGAAATAGAAAGACAAAAACTTCTCAACAAGGCTAAATGTTCCTGTGGAAACAGACAAAACTTTTCAACCACCAGAACCAGGTGGGAGGGTAACATCTCACTCTTTAGATGGGAGAATATTGGGGTCCACCTCCCAGATATGGATCCCATGAAACAGAACCAGACTATGACTCACCAGAGGCCTCAATAGATCTTGCTGCATTTCTCATCATAGCAGTTCACTCCAATACTCTTTGAACTGAATGCAGGCTTGCAGGCTTGCAGGCTTGCAGGCTTGGAACATCTCAAGGCACATGCCTGCTGAAGCAGCCTCTCAGCCTCAAAAGCCGGAGCAAAGGTCCAGCTTCAGAATTTGCTTCAGTGGTCAGAATTTCACTGAGGCCTCCAGAAAGTGTTAATCCCACCGATCCAGAATAAGACCACAGACACAGTTTAAGGTAAAATTTCAAGCAAATTTTAGTTACAAATGGCCAAATGGATGGGTTATGGCCAGGTCCATACACAGGTTCCCAGGAAATGGCCCCAAGTTATGTTTTACAGGGGTTAAAAAGGAAAATAACCCATAATTCACTGCATTTCTCATGAGGTCCAATCAGGGATAAGCATACATTCTGATGTACTTCCTGGCTATATACCTCCCATCTACATCCAGTCAGGGGCAAGGATACATTCTGACATATTTCCTGCTCACAAACCTCCTGCTCACATGTGATCAAGCTCATTCAGTGAAGATGGGTCAAATTTGTTTAGGGGAGTGAGAACATGTGTCTTGTTACCACCCATAAACAATAACCTTCCTCATTTCAGAAACTATCTGTCCTTGAGCAAGGGGCTTGTAGATCAAAGGTATTTTGTTTCATGAATCTCTTAGGCATAGTAACTAAAACTTAAATGCAACTGGCTTTCAGAGAAACTCAATATTTGTTAAGCAGTGACTCCTATCACAGCATTTGTCCATTTGGAGTGCAGGCTTTTTAAGTACTAATTGTTTGTAAAGCACCACAGGTCACTCTGTCATCATCTGAGAAGTGGGGCAGTTGGTTTTCAGTTTTAGCCTTTGCTTGTGTGAGCCTCAGGCACTTCATGGCCCTCATCCTGGTCCTGGAAATCCTCCTGCTTCAGTCTTCTGGGTGATAAGATTATAGATATTAGTCACTGTAACAGGTTCTCCCTTTGACATTTTTATTAATGTGCTAAGTAGCCAAGAAAATCCTTGAACTTGTAACCCTCCTCCTTCTGCCTTCTAAGTGCTGGGACCGTATCTGTTTCCTTTGCCCAGTTTATACAGTCCTGGCACCCTACCTGGTACCTAGTACATGCTGGACAAGCACTCTGTCAGCAGGGCTACTTCTCCATATGCCCTCTGCAGCTTGTTAGCAGCTGACAGACAGAGCTATGCAGGAAGTGTCTTTTATCTGTTCCTGCTGAGGGTAAATTCATGTGACATCAGCTTCACCATTTTCATTGCACAATTCATTGTCATTGAGCCTGTTCCCCAACTGAGGCACCACAACTTCCATTGAATTTCAGAACTGTCAGCACCCAGGAAAACCTCCAGATAGGTTACATTATTGTTTCCTTCCCACTTTTCTCACTCCTGATAACCTTCTGCCTATTCTCTACACCATGGGGTTTCTTATTCTGGAGATAACGGGTGAAGGGAACAGATAATTTGTCTTTTGTTTAGGGTTATTTTACAGAACATGATTTGAGAGTCAACCAGATTGTAGCATATTTCAGTACTTCTTTCCTATTTATGGGTGAATAGTATTCCATTATTTGACTGTAAATCAGGATTTTATCCAGTCATGGATACTCGGCTTGTGTTTACCTTTTGCTATTACCAACAACACTACTGTAAACATTTTTGTAAGTTTTTTTCTGGACATATTTTTATATTTTTCTTGAGCATAAAGGTGGAGTGCAAATTCTGAGTAATCTAACTAAGACTAACATGCTTAGTTAGTCTTTAGGTAGTGTCATACTTTTCTACAGGCATTGAATTGTTACATTTTCCTCAATAGGGAACCAACATTCCTATTTCTTCCTGCCTTAAAAGTCTGTCTGGGTAGGAATCAGAAGTCTGCTGTTTAACTTGCATTTCAGTAAAGACCAAAGAAGGTACTCTTTGCCATCTCCTCTCTTCTTGGAGGCATGTCTTTTCATCCGTTCCCATTTCCTGTTTTATGATTTTTTGTGATTTATTTATTTATTTTATGTGTCTGAGTGTTTGCTTGTTTGTCTGTCTGTGCAACATGTACATGCAGTGTCCACAGAGGCCAGAAAAGAGTGTGTTTGAATCCTTGAATTGTTACAGACAGCTGTGAGCAACCATGTGGGTACCGGTAGATGTATTCAATGTTCTTACCTGCTGAACCATTTCTCAGGCTCTGTTTATTTTGAATGCCTCCCCCTACTGAATGTTGGAAGAAAGCAATCCACTACTATGCAAGATTAAATTTTACATTAATAAAAAAACACTGGCCAGAAGATGGCTGAGTGCTTAATAGCATTAGATGCTCTTGCAAAAGTTCAAGGTAGGGCTCCCAGCACCAACATAGCACCTTGTAAATGATTGTGCCTCCATGCAGAGGATTCAGCACCCCGTTCCTGACTCTTCAGGTACCATGCACAAATATTGTGCACATACAAATGGAGGCAAAATACTCAAACATAAAATATCTTTAGAATGTTGTAATTTATGTATATGTATTTGTGTGAATGTCTTGTGTTCAGGTGCCCACAGAGGAAAGAAGAAATAGTTGAACCCGGAGTTGGAGTAAGAGGTGGTTGTGAGTCACCAGACCTTACTCTGCAAAAGCAATACACAACTCACCCACCTCTTCAGAATCCCCCATCCACCACACCATTTCTTTTCTTCTTTTTTGTGGGGGTTATTTGTTTAGTTTGTTTTTCAAGATCAGGTTCTCTATGTAGCCCCAGCTGTGCTGGAAATCACTCTGTAGACCAGGTTGTCCTTAATTGAAGATATCTGTCAGCCTCTGACTGCAGAGTGCAGGATTAAAGGTTTATTAACTGCACAGGCATCACACATTATTTCTTAATTGTACTATTTGTCTTACTATGTTGTAAGAATTCTTTATATCTTCTGGCCATTGAATTAAAACACATGTTTCACAAGTATTTTCTTTTATTCTGGAGGCTGACCTAATCCACTAGCTTCCAACTGCTTTTACTCTGGAGTGAGACCCCCATGGGGATGATGTAACTAAATGTGGGGTTGAGAATGATGTGGCAACAGTATTCTGAATGCACAATAAACAAAAATTAATTCAAAATCAAGGATGAAGTGATCTGAGTTGTTCTGGCAGTGTTGGCATCTCCCACTCCACTAGGGCCTTGGTTCTCAACACCAAGTACATGCGCTTTGCATTGTACCTGCTGTGCTGCCATGAGTAACAACAAATGCTGCCTCAAACACTTCAGGCTACTGTATGGTGTGGCCTCCAAATCTTTTATTGTGCATACAATGTTTATGCCCTTATAGAAACAGTGATTTATTTACCAGAATCAAGGATTTTTAAAATATTCTTCAGCATGTAAATACCAAAGTAACGTCTCTTTCTACTATATTATGTTGCAATGTTGGATTTTAGAAATTGCTGTTCATTGGGCTGGATAGATGGTGTAGTGGTTAAGAGCACTGGAGGACCTGGGTTCAGTTCCCAGCACCCACATGGCAGCTTACAAGTGTGTAACTCCCATTGGAGAGGACCTGAGATCCTGTTCTTGCCTCTGGCACATAAGGGTGAATAGACATACATATAGGAAAATAAAATAAAATACACACAAAATAAAAAATGTTTTGATTCAGGAATTGGCATCATTTTTTTTTTGGTTAGGAGAGCCCACGTATCCAGATGAATTTATTGATGAAAAGACAATTCCTGGAATTTATGTCATCCCTTGGAAAGTTTGGGAGAACATAGTGAAGGTAAGATGGCATCTGGTTGCCTAAAAGGGTTGCTGAGTGGGTTGATAGACAGTTCTATTTGAATGCTTTACTGTACAAACCATACCCCTACTGGTTTTGTTTTAGTTATTTAACTTTTAGGGGTGGGATAAAGGATTTTGATATGTAGCCCAGACTGGCCTAGAAGTTGATCTTCATTCCCCAGACCTTTGAATGTTGGGATGAAAAGCATGTACCATCATGCACATGAACTCTAATGGAGGTAGGAGACTCTGTGTAAGTCACTTTTCTGTTGGTATGATAAAAATGCCACGATGAAAAACAACTTATCTAGAGTCAATATGGGCCTATGGTTCCAAAGGGTAAGAGTTCATCATGGCAGTAAGGCATGGCATCAGGAGAAGGAAGGTGAGAGAACACAACTTCCACTGGAAACTGGCAGCAGTTAGAGCAACCTGGGAGTGAGGCAAGGCTATGAGCCCTTAAATCCCACCCCAGTGATGTATTTCCCAAGCAAGGCTGCAGCTCCTCATATCATCCCCAAACATCACACCAACTGGGGAAATCATGTTTAAATTTCTGAGTTATGGGGGTCATTCTCATTCAAACCCCCTTGATATTTAGGTCAGTTCCCCTGTTAGAAAAGATACCAGTTGGCAACAGTCCCTGCCTTTGATTTGTCACTTCTCCTGTTTTAGGAAATGAATAAAAATTTCTTGAATGCCAATTCCCAATTGTGTGAGATTCTTGCTAAGAATCCTAAATTTCAGGAAGTCAATGTTGCTGTTGTGCTTTCCAGGGGAATCTACTTCTTGTAAGTATCCTTCTATTCCATGGTAGCACATACACAGAATTAATGTTTCTTCTATTCCAGTCAATTGACTGTAATGACTTTGATCCTCCCATAGCAAAGGAAAGAGGTTCTCTTTAAGATGTCCTTATGAGAAGCTTTGTGGAATTCAATTTATGGTCTTGTTGTGTTTGTGTGTATGTGAATGTGCTCATCGTGTGTGTGTGTGTGTGTGTGTGTGTGTGTGTCCGTGCGCACGCATGTGTGTGAGCATGAGCGTGGAGGTCAGAGTTCAATTTTGGTTGAATTACTAATTTGTTCATTACCTTAAAATATTATAAAATTAAAAACTTAATTAATTGTTTATGTATGCATGGAGCTGGTGTTGGAGGTTAGGCATAGGCACGCATGAGTGCAGTGCACCCGGAAGCCAAAGGAGGGCAACAGATCACCTCAAGCTGGAGTTACAGGTAGGTGTGAGCATTCATGTGGTTGCTAGAAACTGAACTTGAGTCCTCTGCAAGGGCAGCAAACACTCTTAACCACTGAACCAATTTTCTAGCCCTCTAGTTCAAAATTTTAAGCTATATTTATTTACTTTGTGTGTGCATGCTGGGCAACATGCTGCTGCTGTTGTTGTTGATGGTGATGAAGAGGAGGCGGAGGAGAAAAAGGTCTCTTGGTTAACCTGGTGCTCACTATTAGACTGGCTAAATGGCAAGCCCCATAGACCTTCCTGTCTCTACCTTCCCAGTGCTGAACTTACCAGATTACTGCTCTGCCTGTATTTTCTTCTTTGAAGAAGAATATGTAATTCAGGCTCAGTTGCTCACACTGGCATGAAGAGCACTTCACTGACTGAGCCATCTCCCCAGCCTCTCTGATTCATGTTCTACAAAAGATTTCCATTTGTGTCCTTCCTTAGAGGAGGAAGATTCTGTAACTCTGTGGTTTGAAGACCCATGGTATATTACATAGCTTAAAATTCATGAAGTGAATGTTGATACATTCCAATCTGACCTTCAGAGTTGACAGCCACCTTTGATTTCTCCAGGAAGGAATCGGTTGAGAGATGCCTAATACCTCCCATGAGAATATGATCTCAGTTTCTGGCAGATAAACATTAAGGTAACTTCCACTTTTTAAAAATTTGTTTTTATTATGTTATGTGTATGGGTGTTTTTCCTTCATGCATGTCTAAAAGAATGTCTGATTCTCTGGTAGTAGAGATGCACACAGTTGTGAGCCATCAGGTCAGTGCTAGGAATGAAACCAAACACCTCTGGAAATTAACTATCTTTAGAACCTCAGCTCTCAACTGCTGATCATTCTCTCCAGCCCCTACCTTTCTCTTCTTTACCCCATTGCTCCATTTTATAACCCATACCCACTGGATACTTTTAATTTCTGTTTTCTTTTTTAGATAAAACCTTGTTTGTTTCCCAGACTCACCTCAAACTCTGGCAACACCCCTGCCTCAGCCTTCTGAGTGGTGGGTTATAATCATGTGCCATCACAACCAAAATCCACTCATTTAAAGAAATACTTAGTAGTTTGATTTGTACACTAAGTCAGATCCCCTAAAGCTGAAGTAAAGGCATCCTTGAAGCAACTGATGTGGGTGTTGGGATCCTAACATCTGTCCTCTGGAAGAGCAGTGCGCACTCAACTACTAAGTCATCTCTCCAGCCCCTAAAACTAACTTCCACTACATTTATTTATGTAATGTGTGTGGTCACATGTGTGCCCTAGTGTACATGTGAAGGTAGAGGACAATTTAAAGGAGACATTTCTGTCTTTCCTCCATATGGTACTCAGGGACAGGATTCACATTGTCAGGCTTAGCAGCCGCTGCCTCTGCCTGCTGTACCATCTCCACAGAGAGGAGTCAACAATGTCTCCAAGTTATCAAATTTGAGCAATTTGCTGAATGGTATTGTCATTTACAGAAACAGGGAGCCACTGGGGAGAAACAGTGGGCATTACTGTGTTTAGACAAGCAGTTTGATTGTGCTATGGAGAGACAGGATACAGAGTTCATTTGTAAGCACAGTGTAAGATGGCAAACCAAAGGAGCTGTATATCAGGCCATTGAAAATACATGTCTGAAGTCCAAGATGATGCCAGGCAGGACACATTCAGAAATGCATATACACTTTAATATACATTATATATACAGTATCTACTTTAACCTGTTTACTTAACTTTTATTATGGGGAAATTATAAATATATGCAAAGGAGAGAGGTATAGAGTATATATTTCTGTCAGTATGTTCATCCTCATTAACATTGGGTAATTTTGGTCTAGTAAGATGCTTCAGTGGATTAATGGTGGTTTCCAGGCAAGCCTAACCACAGACATAGAATGTTAGATCCCTGGTGGAAGGAGACACCAACTCCATAATGTTGTCTCTGCCCTCTGCACATTGGCTGTGGCACCCACATTCACACTCAATCTTATCCAATATCTCCATGTACTCTTCTGGTGTCAGAGCAGTTTAAATACAAATCTCATATTGTGACCCATAATTGTTAGCTAAAGAGAAGAAGCATTTAAATTGGATGTGGCAGCACATGTCCTTAATGCCAGCGCTCAGGAGATGGAGGCAGGAGGATCTGAATTCCAAGATCATCCTTGGCTACATAGTAAATTTGAAGCTAACCTGGGACACATAAAACTGCCCCCGAAACAAAACAAATACTCCAACACAGGTTTAGAAATATCCTATATTCTGGAGTGATTGAGCACGAGTTTCATCAAAATGGGTTCAAAACTGGCTGGAGAAGTTGGGTGTAGTGACATAGGCTTTGATCCCAGGATTTGGGCAATGAGATTTCTGAGTCTGAGGACAGCCTTGTCACCTCAGTAAGTCCCAGGAGAGCTGGAGGTACATAGTGAGACCCTGTCTTGAACAGAGGGGGCTTATTGTAGCCTGGGAGACCAGGTCTCAAGTCTACTCCCAGAGTTCAAAGAGAAATTTTGCAGTGTAGGGAAACTGGACTTATATGAGGGATATGGGATAAATTCACATGTGTGATGTTCAAGTCATGTTCTTTATTAATCACTCTATTCTGTTACAGCTGTAATTCTACTTCTACAGCTTCAATTCTAAGTTATAATTTCTATTAGTTTCTAATTCCTTCTAATTTGAATTCTTTTCTTACGCGACTCTGCTCTACATAGCTATATATGTATGTTAAGGAGGCTTTTGCAATAATAAAAAAGTTACAAAGCTACTTCTGAAGGCACATTCCTTGAGTAAACATAAGGGGAAGAGCAAATTTACCACGGTAACTCAAGGTTTCAAGTTTCCTGGTGTAAGCCTGTGACCACAGCACAGGGGCACAGTACCCTCTGAGACAAGCTGCAGAGAGATCTGCACAGAGTAAGGTCTTTATCAGCCAGACTTTAGCAAGCCAAGAATTGGCATAGCCTCTTAGGTTGCTTTGTGTTAATAAATTTGGTTAGACATTTGTGAATTTGTCTTTGTGCATATCTGTAAAGTTTTTAAGTTATAATCCATTTACAAAAATGGTCTAGTTTGAATTTTAGTCCAGTTTGAATTTTAGGCTAGTTTGAATTTTCCCTGAGGTAAAGATGAGCTAATTGTGTGTAGTTTGTCTTAGACTGGGTTGCTTTCTATGTTAGTATGAGTTAAAGGAACAAAGCAGGTTTATAAGTCTCTTACAGTCCTTGTGGGACAATAGATCTACTTATGAAGCATATCCGAGAATATTTTCTATATATCAAAATTATACAACTTAATAATAAATCATCTTCTGGGCCATCCATGGATATATGTGTTCATCCCAACACAGGTGAACCAGACAAAAAAACATCCTTAAAAACAACTTTATGAAGATGATAGAGACCCTCAAAGAGCAAATCTGAAAAAAAAACTTAAAGAAATGGGAGAAAAAACAAACACAAAATCAAGAAATAGAGGAAAAGACAAACCAAAAAATTGCAAAAAAACAAAACAAAACAAAACAAATCTCTTAAAGAAAGCCAGGAAAGCCAAGAAAAAACAATCAAACAAGTGAAGGAAACAATTCAAACAGTGCAAGGCTTGAAAGCAGAAATGAGAGACAAAAAAATATACAACAAAACAGAGTCTGAGGGAATTCTGGGAATAGATAAGCTAGGTAAACAATCAGGAACTACAAATACAAGCATAACCAACAGAATGCAAGAGATGGAAGAGACAATCTCAGGCATTGAAGATACACTAGGAGAGATAGATTCTCATCGACCAAAGAGCAGCTTAAATAGACTTATAACCCCTAATGCAATAGAACCAATCATCAAAAGTCTCCCAACCAAAAAAGCCCAGGTCCAGATGGCTTCAGTGCAGAATACTACCAGAAATTCAAGGAATAGATAATACCAATTCTCCTCAAAATATTCCACACAATAGAAGCAGAAGGGTCATTGCCAAACACTTTTTACTAGGCTTCAATAAACTTAATAGCCAAGCCACACAAAAACAACTAAGAAAGAGAAATACAGGTCAATATCCCTCATGAACATCAATGCAAAAATTCTCAATAAAATACTGGCAAATCAATTCCAAGAACACAGCAGAGAAATCATCCACCACAATCAAGTAGGCTTCAACCCAGGGATGCAAGGATGGTTCACCATATGAAAATCCATCAATGTAACCCACCATATAAACAGACTGAGGGAAAAAACACATGATCATCTCACTAGATGCCGAAAAAGCTTTGACAAAATCCAACACCCCTTCATGATAAAGGTTTTGGAGAAAGCAGGGATAACAGGAACATACCTCAACCTAATAAAAGCAATATACAGCAAGCCGACAGCCAACATCAAATTAAATGGAGAGAAACTCAAGGCAATTCCTCTAAAATCAGGGACAAGACAAGACTGTCCACTCTCTCCATAACTCTTCAATATTGTCCTTGTACTTCTATCTAGAGAAATAAAACAACAAATGGAGATCAAGGGAATACAAATCAGAAAGGAAGAAGTCAAACTCTCCCCATTTGCAGATTATATGACATTCTACATAAGTGACCTGAAAAACTCTACCATGCAACTCCTACAGCTGATAAACACCTTCAGCAAAGTGGCAGGATACAAGATTAACTCAAAAATCTGTAGCCCTACTATATACTGATGACACATTGGTGGAGAAAGAAATCAGAAAAACATCACCCTTTACAATTGCCACAAACAACATAAAATAACTTGGGGTAACACTAACCAAAAAAAGTGAAAGACCTGTACCCTAAGAAATTTGAGTCTCTAAAGAAAGAAATTAAACAAGATACCAGAAAATGGAAAGATATCCCATGCTCTTGGATAGGTAGAATCAACATAGTAAAAATGGTGATCTTGACAAATGCAATCTACAGATTCAATGCAATCCTCATCAACATCCCAACATAATTCTTCACAGACCTTGAAAGAACAATTCTCAACTTTATATAGAGAAACAAAAGACCCAGAATAGCCAAAACAACCCTGGACAATACAGGATCTTCTGGAGGCATCATCATCCCTGACTTCAAGCTCTATTACAGAGCTGTAGTCCTGAAAACAGCCTGGTATTGGCACAAAAATAGACAGGTAGACTGATGGAATACAGTTGAAAACCCTGATACTAACCCACACACCTATGAACACCTGATTTTTGACAAACAATCCAAATTTATATGCTGGAACAAAGAGAACATCTTCAACAAATGGTGCTGGCATAACTGGATGCCGGCATGTAGAAGACTACAGATAGACCCAAGCCTTTCGCCCTGCACAATACTTAAGTCAAAATGGATCAAAGACCTCAACATAAACCCAGCCACACTGAACCTATTAGAAGACAAAGTGAGAAATACCCTTGAATTAATTGGTACAGGAGACTGTTTCCTGAACATAACACCAACAGCACAAACACTGAGATCAACAATTGATAAGTGGGACCTCCTGAAACTGAGAAACTTCAGTAAGGCAAAGGAAACAGTCAGCAAGACAAAACGGCAGCCCACAGACTGGGAAAAGATATTCACCAACCCCACATCTGACAGACGGCTAATCTCAAAAATATACAAAGAACTCAAGAAGCTAGTCTCCAAAACACCAAACAATCCCATTAAAAAGTGGTATACAGAACTAAATAGACAATTCTTAACAGAGGAATCTAAAATGGCTGAAAGACACATAAGAAAGTGTTCAACATCCTGAGCCATGAGGGAAATGCAAATCAAAACAACTCTGAGATACCACCTTACTCCTGTTAGAATGGCTAAAATCAAAAACACCAATGACAATTTATGCTGGAGAGGATGTGGAGAAAGTGCAACACTCCTCCACTGATGGTTGGAGTGCCAACCTGTACAGCCACTTGGAAATCAGTATGGCAACTCCTCAAGAAAATGGGAATCAGTCTACCACAAGATCCAGCAATTCCACTCCTATGCATATACCCAAAAGAAGCACATTTATACAACACGGACATCTGTTCAACGATGTTCATAGCAGCACTATTTTAATAGCCAGAAACTGGAAGCAGCCTAGATGCCCCTCAATTGAAGAATAAATAGAGAAAATGTGGTACATTTACACAATGGAGTCCTACTCAGAGGAAAAAAGCAATGGAATCTTGAAACCTGCAGGAAAATGGATGGACTTGAAGAAACCATTCTGAGCTAGGTAACCCAGTGACAAAAAGACAACCATGAGATGTACTCACTCATATGTGGATTTTAGACATAGAGTAAAGATTACTAGCCTACAATCTACACTGCTAGAGAAACTAGTAAACAAGGAGGACCCTAAGAGAAACAAACATTGTCCCCTGGAGAAGGGGAAAGAGTCACCATCCCCTGAGAAAACTGAAAGCATGGGAAGAGGGGGAGCGAGCTATGAGAATGAGAAAGGAAGAAGAGGATGGATGCAGAAGTCATGAGGGAGCAGAAGGGTTTAGTCAGGTGAAAAATAGAAGAAAAGGGTATGTGATAGGGTTTTAGTTGGGGAGGGTGGCAGGGGAGGTAGGGAGGGAGAAGGGAACTGGGATTGACATGTAAATCAATCTTGTTTCTAATTCAAATAAAAAATGATAAAAATATGTAAAGTGTAAATGGTTTGAGAGACATTAAAATGTATTTTCATAATACAAATTAGAATAGAAATTAAATTAGGTACAAGAATTTGGACTCACCAGGATAGGATTGATAATGGAGTATTTTATCTAAAGTTGATAAATACTAATTCACTAGACATTGTTGATACTTATTGCCTATATATATATTGTATATAGTTATTGTATTTATTGTATATAGTTTTTCTAACTTTAGTTATAACATTTATTATTTTTAGAAAAAAGGGGATATGTGGTGATATATTATTGGTACAAATAAAGTATATCTTATTATCAGAGGGGAGAGCTTGCTGCCAGCTAACTATAGCAGAGTGGAGGTTGGTACAGACAGATGGGAAATGAATTGGCTGGGCTGAGAAGGGAATATAGGTAGGAGAAAAAAGTAACTCACTCTCTTTTCCACTGAAAAGCTAGTGAGGTAAAGCTGGCTTTGGGTTTCTCTTTTTTCACTCTGATCTTTCAGTATTTTTTCCTATATCTGATTCTAGGCTTCTATTATTAAGACCTATTAGAACTCGAGTTAAAGAAGATTTTAAATAGATCCATATCTATTGCCATGCACAAACCTCAAGTCCAAGTGGATCAAGAACTACAACATAAATCCATCTGCACTGAACCTTATAGAAGAGAAATTGGGAAATAGCCTTGAACTCATGGGCAATGGAGACTACCCCCTAAATATAACACCAGTAGCACAGATTCTGGAGCAACAATCAATAAATGGGTCTCCTGAAACAGAAAGGCTCTGTAAAGCAAATGACACTGTCAATAAACAAATCAACAGCCTAGAGAATGGGAAAAGATTATCACCAATTCTACATCTGATATAGCACAGATGTCCAAAATATAAAAATGGATGGAACTAGGTAAAAAACAACCTGAGCGAGGTAACCTAGACTCAGAAAGACAAACATGGTATGTATTCACTCATAAGTGGATATTAGATGTGAAGCAAAATATAACCAGACTATAATCCACAGTTCCAGAGAAGCTAGATAATAAGGAGGACATTAAGAAGGACACATGGATCTCCCTGGGAAGGGAAACTAGATGAGATCTCCTGGGTAAACTGTGGATGAGGCAGGGTGATAAAGAGGAAGAGAGAGGGCAGGAGACCCTGAAGAAGTGGGATGGTCAATACGTGGAGTACAGAGTAGAAGGGCAATGAAAGAGTTATCTTCATAGAGAGAGACTCTGTGGGTTTATGGAGAAACCTGGTGCTATGGTAATTGCCAAGAATCTATAAGGACGACCCAAACTGAGTCTGGACACAACTCACCCCTCACACTCCACTCTCTGTCCTGCGGCAGGCACCCAAGGCTCAGGTGAGTCTGGGCGCTGCTCTGCTCCCTAACCTCCCCATTAACCCCTTCTCACTTCTGCCTGAGTCATCCCAGGTAAGAGTGGACCTGCCCAAACCAGGAAGGCCCATCCTGAGTCCAGACACACCCCAAACTTGTCCATCCACCGCCCTCTGCTATCTGGCTTTTGCCAGAGGCTGAGCCCTCTGCCTGCCACCAAAGAGAGAGAGAGGCCCACCTGCACTCACTGGAAGAAGGGATGAGGAGAAGACAGAGCAAGAATGCACTCAACAACAGAAAAACCAATATGACACCACAAGAATCTAGAGACTCCACACCAGCTAGATCTGAAAAGCCCAACACAGACGATGAAGAAAAGATGGACATCAAAAATTATCTTAGGAAGATGATAGAGACCTTTAAAGAGGAAACAAGAAAATCCCTTAAAGAAATAGAAGAAAAACAAACAAAAAAATACATGAAATAGAGGAAAAGGCAAACCAATAAATTCAAGAAGTAAACAAATCTCTTAAAGAATGTAAAGAAAGCCAAGAAAAATAAACAAGCGAAGGAAGCACTTGAAACAGTTCAAGGCATGAAAGCTGAAATAGACCTAATAAAGAAAAAAACAGAACGAGGGGATGCTGGAAACTGAAAGGCTGGATAAATGATCAGGAACTAGAGATGTGAGTATAATCAATAGAATTCAAGAGATGGAAGAGAGAATCTCAGTTGCTGAAGACTCGCTAGAGGATATACACTCATCGATCAAAGAAAATCTCAAGTCCAACAAATCCTTAACACAAAATATCCAGCAAATATGGGACACCGTGAAAAGGCTGAACCTAAGAATAATAGGTATAGAATAAGGTGAAGAAGAAATACTGCTCAAAGGTACAGAAAACATATTCAACAAAATCATAGAAGAAAACTTCCCCAACCTACAGAAGGATATGCCTATGAAAGTACAAGAAGCTTACAGAACACCAAACAGACTGGACCACAAAAAGAAGTCCTGTTGACACATAATAATCAAAACACCAAACCTTCAGAATAAAGAGAAAATATTAAGAGCAGCAAAGGAAAAAGGCCAAGTAACATATAAAGGCAGACCTATCCGAATCACACCTGACTTCTCAATGGAAACTTTGAAAGCCAGAAGGTCTTGAATAGATATCCTACAAACACTAATGGAGCATGGATGCCAACCCAGACTACTGTACCCAGCAAAACTTTCAATCACCACAGATGGAGAAAACAAGATATTCTATGACAAAACCAGACTTAAACAATATATATCCACAAGTCCAGCACTATAGAAAGTTCTAAAAGGAAAACTACAACCCAACAAAGATAATTATACACACAAAAACATAGGCAATAGATAATCCAATTCTAGCAAACACGAAAAGAAACAAGAGGGCGAAATCCACACACAATGACACCACCAACAATAAATCCAAACAAACAAGAACCAACAATCACTGGACATTAATATCCCTCAATGTCAATGGTATTAACCTGCCCATAAAAAGATACAGGCTAACAGAATTGATATGAAGACAGAATCCATCCTTCTGCTGTTTACAAGAAACACACCTCAACTTCAAAGAGAGGTGATACCTCAGAGTAAATGGTTGGGAAAAGATTTTCCAATCAAATGGGCCCAAGAAACAAGCTGGTGTAACAATCCTAATATCTAGCAAATTAGACTTCAAACTAAAATCAATCAAAAGAGATGAAGAAGGGCATTTCATACTCATCACAGGAAAAGTCCATCAAGATGAAGTCTCAATTCTGAACATCTATACCCCAAATACAAAGGCACCCACATTCGTAAAAGAAATGTTACTAAAGCTCAAACCACACATAAAACCACACACACACTTGTAGTAGGAGACTTCAACACCCTGCTTTCACCACTAGACAGGACCACCAGACAGAAACTTAACAAAGAAACAAAGGATCTAACAGAAGTTATGACCCAACTGGGTTCAGATATCTATAGAACATTCCATCCAAACAGAAAAGAAAATACCTTCTTCTCAGCACCACATGCCACCTTCTCTAAAATTGACCACAAAGTTGGCAACAAAGCAAACCTCCACAGATACAAAAGAATTGAAATAACCCGATGTATCTTATCAGATCACCATGCTTTAAAGCTAGAATTCAACAGCAATACAAATAGCAGAAAAGCTACAAATTAGTGGAAATTGAATAACACCCAATTCCACCATTCCTGGGTTGAGGAGGAAATTAAAATTTAAAGACTTCCCAGGATTTAATGAGAATGTAGACATAAAATACCCAAACTTATGGGACACTTTGAAAGCAGTGCTAAGAGGAAAGTTCATAGCACTAAATGCCCACATGAAGAAACTGGAGAAAAGTCACAATAGAGAATTGGCAGAACAACTGAAAACTTAGGAGCAAAAAGAAGCAAACTCACCATGGATGAGTAGATGCCAGGAAATAATCAAAATGAGGGCTGAAATCAATAAAGTAGAAACTAGGAAAACATTACAAAGAATCAATGAAACAAAGAGTTGGTTCTTTGAGAAGATCAACAAGATAGAAAAACCTCTATCCAAACTAGCCAAAAGGCAAAGAGAGAGCATGCTAATTAACAAAATCAGAAACACAAAGTGGGATATAACAACTGACACTGAGGAAATCCAGAGAATCATCAGGTCATACTTTGAAAACCTGTACTCCACAAAATTGGAAGATCTAAAGGAAATGGACAGTTTCCTGGCTAGATATCACTTACCAAGAACAGATAAGCAGTTTAAATAGAACTATAACCCCTAATGAAACAGAAGCAATCATCAAAAACCTTCCAACAAAAAAAAGCCCAGGGCCAGATGGCTTCACTGCAGAATTCTACCAGAAATTCAAACAAGAGCTAATACCAGTACTCCTCGAATTGTTCCACACAGTAGAAGCAGAAGGGATATTGCCAAACTCTTTTTACGAGGCTACCATCACTTTGATAACCAAGCCACACAAAGGTACAACTAAAAAAGAGAAATACAGACCAATAGCCCTCATGAACATCGATGCAAAAACACTCAACAAAGTATTGGGGAATCGAATCCAAGAATACATCAGAAAAATCATCCACTGTGATCAAGTAGGCTTCATACCAGAGATGCAAGGATGCTTCAACATTCGAAAATCCATCAATGTAATCCACCATATAAACAAACTGAAAAAGAAAAACCACATGATTATCTCACTAGATGCTGAAAGAGCCCTTGACAAAATCCAACATCCCTTCATGATGAAGAACTTGGAGAAAACAGGAATAACAGGAACATACTAAATATGATGAAAGCAATATACAGCAAACCAACAGCCAACATCAAACTAAATGGAGAGAAACTCAAAGTGATTCCTCTATAATCAGGAACAAGACAAGGCTGTCCAATCTCTATATATCTCTTCAATATTGTACTAATTGTACAATATTGCTCTAGCCAGAGCAATAAGACAAGAAAAAGAGATTAAAGGGATACAAGTTGGAAAGGAAGAAGTCAAACTTTCACTATTTGCAGATGATATGATATTCTACATATATGACCCAAAAAAACTGTACCAGGGAACTCCTACAGCAGATAAACACTTTTAGCAAAGTATCAGGATACAAAATTACTCAAAAAAATAGTATCCTTACTATATACAGATGATAAATCCAATGAGAAGGAAATCAGAGAAACATCACCCTTCACAATATCCACAAGCAACATAAAATATCTTGGGGTAATGCTAACCAAAAAAGTGAAAGACCTGTAAACTAAGAACTTAGAATTTTTCAAGAAAGAAATTAAAGAAGATACCAGAAAATGGAAAGGTGCCCCGTGCTCTTTGATAGGTAATATCAACATAGAAAAAATGACAATCTTGCGCAAATACATTGACTCTACAGAGTCAATGCAATCCCCATCAAAATCCCAACACAGTTCTTCACAGACCTTGAAATAACAATACTCAACTTTATATGGAAAAACAAAAAAAACCTAGGATAGCCAAAACAACTCTGTACAATAAAGGATCTTCTGGAGGCATCACCATCCCTAACTTCAAGCTCTATTACAGAGCCATAGTTCTGAAAACAGCTTGATATTGGCACAAAAATAGACAGAAACAATGGAATAGAGTTGAAATCCCTGATATTAACCCACACACCTATGACCACCTTATTTTTGACAAAGATGCTAAATCTATACAATGGAAGAAAGATAGCATCTTCAACAAATGGTGCTGGCACAACTGGATTTGGACATGCCGAAGATTGCAGATAGATCCATATCTGGCACCATGCACAAAACTTAAGTGCAAATGGATCAAAGATCTCAGCATAAATCCAGCCACACTGAACCTTCTAGAAGAGAAAGTGGGAGATACCCTTGAATGAATTGGCACAGGATACCGCTTCCTGAACATTAGACCAGTAGCACAAACTTTGAGATCTCTAGTTAATAAATGGGACCTCCCGAAACTGAGAAGCTTCTGTAAGGCAAAGGAAACAGTCAGTAAGACAAAACAACCTCCCACAGAATGGGAAAAGATCTTCACCGACCCCACATCTGAAAGAGGGCTGATTTCCAAAATATACAAGGAGCTCAAGAAGCTGGCCACCAAAACACCACACAATGAAATTAAAAAGTGGGGTGCAGAACTAAATAGAGAATTCTCAACAGAGGAATCTGAAATGGCTGAAAGACACTTAAGAAAGTGTTCAAAATCCTTGGCCATTAGAGAAATGCAACTCAAAACAACTCTGAGACACCACCTCACACCTGTCAGAATGGCTAAAATCAAAAACACCAATGACAATCTATGCTGGAGAAGATGTGGAGAAAAAGGAACACTCCTCCTTTGCTGGTGGAAGTGTGAACTTGTAAGACCATTTTGGAAATCAGTATGTCAGTTGCTCAGAAAAATGGGAATCAGTCTACCTCAAAATACAGCAATTCCTCTCATGGGTATATACCAAAATAATGCACGTTCATACAACAAGGACATATGTTCAACCATGTTCATAGCAGCATTGTTTGTAATAGCCAGAACCTGGAAGCAACCTAGATACCCCTCAACTGAAGAATGGATAGAGAAAATGTGGTACATGTATACAATGAGTACTACTCAGCAGAAAAAAGCAATGGAATCTTCAAATTTGCAGGCAAATGGATGGAACTAGAAGAAACCATCCTGAGTGAAGTAACCAAGTCACAAAAAGACATACATGGTATGTACTCACTCATATATGAATTTTAGACATAGAGCAAAGGATCTCCAGCCTACAATCCTCTTCACCAAAGAAACTAGGAAACATGAAGGACTCTAAGGGAAAAATATGCATGTACCCTAGGAACAGGAATTGGCAGGAACTACTGAGATAATTGGGAGCATGAGGGTAGGGCAGAGGGACCTGCCAGAATGAGAGGGGGAGAAGAGGAGAGGAAAGGAGAGAAAAAGTGAGGAAAGGAGAAGAAAGAGGAGAGGAGAGAAGAGAGGAGAGGGGAGGGGAGGGGAGGGGAGGGGAGGGGAAAATGGAGGAGCAGAAATATTGTGTTGGGGGAAGAATAGAGGAGAGTAGGATGAGAGATACCTTATTAGAGGGAGCCATTATTGGTCTGGGGAGAGATTTGGCACTAGGGAGATTTCCAGAGACCTACAAGGATGACCTGAACTGACAATCCAGGCAATGGTGGAGAGGATAACCTAAACACCCTTCCCCTAAAATGAGATTGATGTCTACTTTTTATGCCATCCTAGAGCCCTCATCCAGTGGCTGATGGAAGCACAGGCAGACACCCACAGATATACACTGAACTGAACTCTGTATCTTAGTTGCAAAGAGGGTGGAATGAAGATCGAAGGGTTCGGTACCAGGCTGGTGAAACCCTTAGAAACAGCTGGCCTGAACAAGGGGCAGCACATGGACCCCAGACTGCTGTCTGGGAGGCCAGCACAGGACTGACCCAGACACCTGAACATGGATGTCAATGAGGAGGCCTCCACACTCTAGGGGGCCCCTGGTAGTGCATTAGTATTTTTCCCTGGTGTAAGAAGGGACTTTGAGAGCCCATCCCATGTGAAGGGATGCACTCTTGGACTGGACACATGGGCAGGGACTAGGACCAGGCCAGGATGATGTGGTGGACTTTGTGGAGCCCCCATGGAGGGCCCTACCCTGTCCAGGGATTGGAAGGTGGATGGGTGGGGGCGTAGGTCAGAGGTGGGAGAGGAGGGGTGGGGGTGGGGCAGGGAGAGGGAAAAGGGATTGACATGTGAAACAAGCTTGTTCCTAATTTGAACTAATAAAAAGTATATATATATATATATATTTTTTTTTTCTCAAAAAATAAATAAAGGGTTTTGATTACATAAAAAAGTAAGGTGAGTGGGATTGAGAAAGAAACCTGATGGGTCTCTCTCACATAGCCCAGGTTGTCCTGGAACTCTTTGTGTAGCTGTGGATGACCTTGGACTCTTTTGCCTCCTGCCTGTGCCTCAGAGTTCTGGGATTATACTTCTGGCCACCATGCATGCTATGTAAACATAACTTTACAAAGCAGAATAAAGTGTGTGTGTGTGTGTGTGTGTGTGTGTGTGTGTGTGTGTGTGTGTGTCATCGGTTTATGTAAAATGCTGCACTGATCAGTCATGGTAGCACATACCTTTAATAATAGCACTTGAGGCAGAAGCAGGAAAATCTCTGTGAGGTAAGGCCATACAGGGCTACACAGTGAGTCCCTGCTATAAACAAAACTGGCCTGGCCAAGAAGATACTGGTTCTGTTGACAGGCATAGGGGAAGACGGCATTTAACTCCCTGTAGTTGGTTGTTGAAACCACCCCACACCTCAAATAAGTCTACATCCTGTTCTTTCATAACACAGAGGAATCACCTTCCAGAATAAACAGAGAAGGGCAGCACAGCCTGGATATCAACACACATGGATACTAATGCAGAAAAACAATACAAATTATTGCCAGAGTCTCCAGGGATGGATTAGCAGTTAAGAGCACACACTGTTCTTCTCCAGGACTTGACTTCAGACCCCAGCACTCTAATCAGTTGGCTCACATCTGCCTGCAATTCCAGCTCCTGGAGATCTGACCACCTCTTCTGCATATACCTCCTACATACAATACTTAATAAATCATTTAAAACTTATAAATTAATTTCAGGACTGGAGATGTAGCTAACTGGTTAAGAGCACTGGCTTCTCTTGTGGAAGACGTGAAATAAAATAAATATTTAATTCCCAGCACCCACATAGTGACTCATGATGTACGGTAACTGAAGTTCAACCAGAGCTGACACCCTCTTCAGGCATCCGTGGGCACCAGATATTCATGTGATATACAGCCAAACATGCAAACAAAGTCCCTTACATATAAAATAAAAATCAAATTAAATAATTTGTTTTAAATAAAATATTATTTGGCCAGACATTGAGGTCACACCTATAATTGAAGCACTAAGAAGACTAAAACAAGAAATTTAAGCATTTAAGGCCCTTATATTACAACTAGTTGTATCAGGAAGGAAGTGTTGTATCAGGAAAAAAGGAAGGAAGGAAGGAAGGAAGGAAGGAAGGAAGGAAGGAAGGAGTGGAATCACTGTTCTGACTCATGGGTCCACCATAAAGAATCCCACAAGATTCCCTCAGTTTTTTCAGTCCAGACCACTTTTCCCCAACATCTTCTTGGCCAGCCCCTCACTCATGCCTCTAAGACACTATGGGTTCAGTAGAGAGGAAGGACATGTTAAACTTCAGCAGGGATTTAGCAGGAGAGCCTGAGCATTGTGGTCATAGACAGCCAAGGGGAGGAACTTAAAAGAAAGAGCCTTCAGTATGGAAACACGGAGGGGGTTTCTGGCTCTTTCATGGTTCCAGAAATTGGGGAATATTCCATAACATGTGACCTTTGTGTCATAAGCCTCTATGGCATGGGATACAAGTAGGGTCATACCAATGTAGATACATGCATGGCCACCATAAATTCATACCAAGCTTTATGTCTCTGATTGGAATGGTTTCTAGCACTTAGAAGTGGGAAAATTATTCTGGGCAGCTAAAGATAAGATAAATATCTTCCATAAGAATTCAGTGATTAAATTAATATTGCATGCAAAGTTTGTATATTACCAGTAAAAAAGAAGAAAAGAAAAGGGTTACTCTTGTGGGATATTTGTGCACTGTGTGAAGATGTATTTGCTGCAATTGGTGTAATAAAAAGCTGAATGGCCAATAGTTAGGCAGGAGATGTAGGCAGGATTTCTGAGAGAGAAAGGAAGAGGTGAGGATCTAGGTGAACCAATATTTAAGAGGTTATGGTTTATTTGTTAGATGAAAACCTTCTTGGAATTACAATACTACATCACAATGCCCAGCCTTCATCACCCACAAATTGTGATGTTGTTCTTGTTATTTTGCTTGAAGGATTTGTTTATTTTTATGTGAGTGAGTGTTTTGCCTGCATATACTTAAGTGGACTGCATATATGGTGCCATCAGGGGCCAGAAGATGGTATTGGATGCTTGGAATTAGAGGTATGGATGACTATGAACACCATGAAGCCTTGGGAACTGAATCTGGGTCTTCTTTTTTTCTGATGCAAAACTGTTTCATTAGAATCTGTAATGCTAAGGATGGTGGGGGAAATAATATCCAGCTTAAATCACTCTGAAAACCAGAGAAAGAGAGATCATAGCTGAATAGCGAGACCACTGTATGTGCATCACAATTTCATCCTTCAGTCAACATTATTGTTAAAAAAGAAATGTATGTGAGTACATTATAAATCTTTATGTGAGGCACACAAGTAAAAGATGGGGGCAAACAAAGACAGATACCTGGAACACACCTCATCCAGTCCATTATGCTGTGTATTATCTTCTGACTTTAGACCCTTCCCTGTGTCTATGGTCTCTCATACACTGATTGTACTGGGAATGTAATCCCTACCATTTTCAAATGTCCCAAGTTGGATCTTTTCCTGTCCCAAGTTGGATCTTCACTATTGGTCCTCAGCAGATCAGGAGTCCCTGATTCTCCAGGTACATGTTTTTCTCTCCTGTGAATCAATGAAATTTTTATCATTTTCAAATAAATCCAAATCCCCTTAAAGAGTCATTCTCTGTATCTCCAATGAGTCACTTTAGTTCTGGCTTTCATTTCCCAGAGTCCAGCAGTAATCTCTCATCATTTATTCCCAACAGAAACAAAGTGAAGCCTCCAGGTTATATACAAACTATCCCCAGCATACTAGACATATCCTACTCACAAACCAGACCTCTTTTGTCTCTTTTATACCCCTTAGTGTTTTCATGAGATCAGAGCAATGTAGGGCAAATGTGTCTGTCATGACATTACCAATGCCATCATAGACTTCTTCAGGAGCAGGGCATGGTCTCCTGGGTCAGCTGTCTGGGGTGGTCAGTGTGGTGTAGAAACTTCTTAAGGCTGGACAGAGACAGGAAGTTCCTCTCAAAATTTACCTCAACCAGCTGGGAACACTGGCTCTTGGCAGGGAGAAGGACACCAATTTGGAAATCCATGAGCATACAACCCTTCAATTTTAATGTCCACAATGTATCTGCCAGTCTCTCTAACAGCCTTCCTAGAAGGGATGACTTAAATTTAAAAAGATGACACCACTCAGGTCCAGATGTGTGAGCTGATGGACACTTAGACACTGTGACAGATACATCATGTCAGATTCTGATAGCATGCAGCCAGTGATTTCAAGGGTCTCTAAGGGACTCTCCAAGTACCTACAGAAAGACAAAGGAGTTCACCTCAATAATTATCATAGTGGTGAACTAAGGAAGATAACTTCAAGGTAACAGAAGCTTGTTAGTCCTAAGGTCATTCTGAGAGCATCATGAAGTCCAAGGCCAACATGCGTCCTGATGGAGAATTAAAAACACATGCACCGTCATTGTGAATGTTTCTGTCCCCCAAATCTGTTCTCTCTGCACTGTCCTGCACAAAAACTCATTAGATGACAAATGGTATCAGCAGGAAACCAAGAAGGGCCACTTAGGGGGAACTTAGAGCCATCCCTGTGTGTGCCAACATTGGTCTCATAAGCACCAACTTTTTATCAAGACTCTGTCCTGCTTACAGGGCTTCCTGGGACCCTTATCACTCTCAGTCATTTTCCATTTACTCAGGCACTATCTGTGCTCAAAGAGCACCTGTCCTTTGGGGACTCAGAGAGAGATATAAACTGTGCATAGATTCTGAGGACAGTTCTGACATGGGGCAACATGTGGTTTAAAATCTCCCTCCCTCTATAGATCTGTTTTCCCCTAATCTGGGTCCCTAGCAAAGACCTTTTCTAGATCATGGATGCCTGAGTAGCAGAAAGACTACTAGATTAATCATCCTAAGGTCATATCAGCGTATACTCTCAGGTGGCTGGGAAGCTCCAGGTGTACACTAATGTTTCATGTAACATGGAAAACCTCTTCACTGCCTGTGGAGTAAGTTCTCTATTCATCTTCACCTGAGCACTTGGTCCACTCTTTCATTCAGAAAGAAAACACCATTCACATAGATATGCTGAAGCCTGATGAGTTGGGAGAACTGGGAAATGATCTTCCTAAAACACCATTCTTTCATCTCTTGGTTGCTATCAATTGCAAAGGCATTATGATATCATTGAGACAGAGTTTCTGGTCGTTTGTCATCTGGCCTAGGCCAAGGGCAAACATTACAAGGGTTCTCATGTCCCAGGGAACATTCACCTCCAACTCCAGTATAGATTTTGGCTCTAATACCTCCAGCAGCTTTAGGGGGTTATAGGCAGGGATGGCCCAAGTCTCCAGCTTTTCATAGATCACCTGCAGCACATCTCTCTGGCTGGCCCACCAGTGGATATACTTTAGGCATTTACAAATATGCCTGGACTTGAGAAAAAGGTTCATCTTCACAGTTACAAGCTGTTTTCCCTGTTGTATGGGATGACCCACCATTGGTAGGTCTCACTAACAACATCTGGGGAGCAGACACGATCCTCTATTCTAGCCCATGCATTCCAGAAGTTAAGTTGGGCATCCTGAAGATCAAGCACTTCTAGTTTGCAACTCCTAGGTCGATCATTTTGCTTAATCAGCAAATCAAGGCAACCCAGCACTGCCTTCAAGATCTCTAGGTCAAGAATCTTCATCAGGGCTCCAACAGGAAGGCTTCTGAAGGGCCAGGCTGCCACCATTGCTGTCAGGATATTTGATTGTTTGCCATCGAAAGTGCCTTTGAATAGCGGTGGGAAGAGTTCCATGGGCAGGTTCTTCAGAGCAGAGATAAACAGGGCTTCATCTTTTAAAAGACTTCTTATTGCCAGCTGCTGGACTGTGAATGGGGAGCTCATCCTGACCTTCATATACACAGGTTCTCAGGCTCAGGCTGACATGGCTGATCCATGCATGACCTGTTCACCAAACCTCAAACTGCTGCCTCTCTTTTATACCTGGAGAATGAATGCCTGTCTTCAGTGTGGCTGTGGAAGAATGTCTGATGTTGAATCTGGGTCTTCTACATGAGCAGCAAGTGCTCTTAACTGTTGAACCATCTCTCGAGCCCCAACCTTACGTGTACCACTTTTTTTTGGCTAAACTGAAAGTTGTTGTAATTTTTCTCAAATATTCATTGTTTCCAGATTTTGGGATTGAACACAGATCTAACACAAGCTGGACAGTCATTCTAGCACTGAGATATATCTCAGCAATTATTGATGAAAATTTCTATCCTGCTCAGTTCCTCAGCCATTTAGTCCCAAATAAACACACAGAGGCTTATATTAATTACACACTGGCCAATAGCTCAAGATTTGTTTTAGCTAGCTCTCTCTCTTAATTATTAACCCATTTCTGTGTATCTCCATGTGGTCTTGGCTTATAGGTGATGTCCAGATCTCCTGCTTCCTCAACAGCTACATGGCATCTCCTTGACTCTGCCTATGACATTTCTCTATGCATGTTTAGATTTCTTGCCTGGCTAAATCCTGCATGTCCATTGGCCAAAACAGCTTTACTCATCAACCAATAAGAGAAACACATATTTACAGCATACAGAAGGACATCCCCCATCAAGCCTTAACATTTTTGTTTCTTTATTTCATTTCTTCAAGACATGGTTTCTCTATATAGGCCTGGCTATCCTGAAACTCACTATGTAGACCAGGCTGGCCTCACACAATAAGAATCACCTGCCTCTGTCTCCAACCATAGGATTAAAAGCTTATGCCACCACTGCCCAGCTGAGGCTAGATAATAGCAAAGGTATTGAAGGGGTTTTTAGAAGGAGGATGAGAAGCAAAGTAGGGATTCAGAGAAGAGAACAGAGTAGGCAGAGAGGGGTTCCCCAGAAGGAAAGTAGAGCTGATTCTACAAAGCTGCTGAGAGGTTATGTGTCCTTGACAGCTGTGAGGAGGTGGGGATTGGAGTGATAGTAGCAGAGTGACTGAGCTGTAGGAAGATCAAGGCTGCAGATTTGGCTGCAGAGAGAACAAGGAATGAAAGTTGGGGAAGTTTAAGGCATCTGTGGAGTCAGGGACAGCGCATGCTCTGGGGAGAGGTTGTTAGGTGCATATCCGGGAGACTCAGGCAGACTGGAGAGCAGGGAAACTGAGGACATTTGGGGGAGGGGATGAAAGAGTTCATTTTACCTACACCTTTCAAGTCCCATTTCATAGCTGAGGGAAGTCAGGGCAGGAACTCAAGGCAGGAGCAGTGTAGAGGCCATGGATGGGTGTTGTTTACTGAATTGCTTCCCATGGCTTGCTCAGCCTGCTTTCTTTCTTTTTTATTTTTTTATCTTTTGTTATTTGAATTAGAAACAAGATTGATTTACATGACAATCTCAGTTCCCTTCTCCCTCTCTTCCTCCCCTACCACCCCCCCCCAACTAAAACTCTACCTATCACATATCCTTTCTACTAATATTCACCTGACTCAACCTTTCTGCTCCCTCATGACCTCTACATCCTTCCTCTTCTTCTCTTCTCATTCTCGTAGCTCCCTCCCCCCTCTTCCCACTCTCAATTTGCTTAGGGGATCGTGACCCTTTCCCCCTCTCCAGAGGACAATGTTTGTCTCTTTTAAGGTCCTCCTTGTTTACTGAAACTGTGGACTTTTAAGTTTGGGTAGACAGGCAGACCCAGCAGTCAGAGGCCTGTGGTAAGACTGAGGAGGAGCTCTGTGTCAGAGCTCTGTGAAGGAAGCTTGAGAGAGACAATGAGAGATAGCCAGTCCACGGCTGGGTGGTGGGCATTCCAGCTGGTGGGGTGTAGGAAGAGATGCTAGTTGGGCAATGGGTTGCTTGTCAGAGGCAGATAAAGGGCATGGTTCCCAGCTGTGGGGACAATGCACAAGTCATTGTGAGGCTAAAGATAAGAATCCCAGGGCTTGTGCTGAGGAGTGACCAAAATAATAGTTGTTTTAAAGAGTCAGTTTAGAAGCCAGGTGTAGTGGTGACCCAAGCACTCAGGAGGCTGAGGCATATGGATCTCTGTGAGTTTGAGGCCAGCCTGTCTACATCGCTAGTTCCAGGCCAGCCAGGGCTACAGAGAAAGGGAAGGGAGTTTTGAGGTTAGGCTTCATATTGAGGATCATTTAGTCAACTCTTTGTCAGCTAAAGTTTCTGTAATATGTGAGACCTAGGTCTTCTAGGTGAGCAGGAGAATGAGGAGCATGATTGTTGAGTGCCTGGAGCTCTTTGTAAGGAATATTCCAAATGATGCCAATGCAGCAGCCCTGATGGCAATGATTACTTTGAATGGAAGGAGCTAGAGGGAAAAATTTTAGATATTCTATTTGGAGGGGGTACAAACTAAATAGGAACAAGAAGTCATTCCACAATGAATGGAACAGTTGTCAAAGAGCAGAACACTCTCCTCTGCTAAGACACACCTGACAGAGGAAACACAGTTCATTTCCTTGATGACATTAAAATTGTTACCTCCTTGTCCTTACAAATAAAATGGGAGCATTTTGTAAGATGGGTTAAAGGACAGAAGAGTAGCTTCTGGTCTGTTGCAAGAGCTCCATAAATACTTGTCAGTAATGGTTCTGTTGCAAAGAATTCTCAGTTTGTGGAGTTTGTCAGAGGTGTGGTCACCATCATCCCTGCTGGCTTGCTGATTGCCAGCCTGGCACACAGCACTTATGGTGTCACTGAGCTAAGATGGTGTTCCCCAGCTCCATGTGGCTCCTGCCTGTCTGTCTTCTGTCCTTGCATTGTGATGCATTAGGGCCAGAGCGACAGGACCCACAGTCAGAATCACCTCCAAAACCTGTTGTGACCTGGGATGGGCCAGGTGAGTGAGGAGTAGAGTAGTGTCAAGAGGGAAATTATTCTGGGCAGCTGAGGATAAGAGAAATATCTTCCATGGAAATTCAGTGATTAAATTCATGTATTGCATGCAAAGTTTGTATATTACAAGTTGAGAGAAAAAGGAAGGATTAGTAATAAGCCAGGTTTGAGAGGCTGTGGTTTTTCTGTTGGGTGAAAACTGGTTCAGATTTGTGGGCCTACACCACCATGCCCAGCCTTCTTCAGTCACAGTGTTTTAGTTGTTGTTTTTGTTGTTTTGTTTTAAAAGGTTAGTTTGTATTTATGTCTATGAGTGTTTTGCCTGCATATATGTACTGTATGTGTCACTAGTTCCAGCAGAGGACAGAGCGTGTATTCAATCCTTGAAACTGGAGTTATGGATGGCTGTAGATGCCGTCTGGGTGTTGAGACCTGATCTTGGGTCTTCTGCAGTAAGTGCTCTTAACTGTTGATCCATCTCTCTATCCCCAAGCCTGAGTGAACTGATCTTCTGGCTAAAATGGATGTTGTTGTAGTTTGTCTCAGATATTCTATCTTTCCAGTCTTAGGGATTGAACCCATGGCCTCACTATGCTAGGCAAGCACTCTACCATTGAGCTATGCCCTCAGTAGTAACATTTCTGCTGGTTTCTTTTGTTTGTTTGTTTGGTTTTTGTTTCTTTGGTTTAAGGCAGGTTTTTCTCTCTGTAGCCCTGGCTGTCCTAGAACTCACTATGCAGACAAGGTTGGCCTTGATCTCAGAGATCCACTTCCCATGTGCTGCACAAACGGTGTGGGCTACCGTGCCTGAATGAGAATGACATAGGTGATATGATATGAGGTATGTGAATGAGGAATAGATGGGCACAGGTCATGCAACACTTTGCCAGCCTGGGTTCACATCTACAAAGCCAGAGATGGAAGGGCAAAAACAGTGATTCCACAGCAGCTGTCTGACCTAGGGTTTTAGTATTTGAGGACTACTCTGCACTGGAAAGAAGGGAACCAGGTGTCTTTGGAGAGCACTCAGGGAGTGCTGTCCTAATTAAACTCCTAGCAGCTATGCAATCAGCCAGGAAGGAGCCTCTGCCATTCAGGCCAACCAGACCCTGCAATGCTGGGCAGCACACAAATGTTTTAGTTCCTTTATACATTCAATGGAGATCTACCAGTTACCTGTATGATCTTTATACTGTTACACATCACTGACTACATCTGATCATGGCACAGACTGAATTCTCTGCCCTTCTGGAACTTACTTTCCAGTGGGGGAAACATACTATAAAGAAATAAGGGAAAGTTTCAAATGGTGATGAGTGCAGTGGAGACAGACAGAGAGCCTGGAAGGAGGTGGAGCTGGAGGTGTGAGTATGAGCTTGTAGAGAGCAATGTTAGGAAAGGACTCTCCCAGAGAGAGACTACTGAGCAGATCTGAAGGGGATGAGGGAAGATGCCATGTGGATGTGTGGTCAAAGGAACAGCAGAGACAAAGGCCCTGAGAGAAGCATGTGATGTCCAGACAACTGCAGCAGGAGGAGGGAGCACAGGAAGAGAGGGAGATACGTCTGCTGGGGCTCCCAGTACAGTGGAAGTACTTAGAACTGGACTAGGAAGTTTTGAGGGGATGGGTAGCACAAGCTGCCTGCTTTACATTTGCAAAGATTTGTTCTAAGCCCAATGTGTAGCTAGTGCTGTAAGCACAAGGTTAGGAAAGGAATTCACTGGAACTCAGGAGGCAGAGGCAGGAGTACATCTGTAGGTTTGAGACCTGCATGATCTACATGGCAAGTTACAGTTCAACCGGCACTAAATGGGAAGACCCATAAATAATACATGTTTAGCTAAAATTAAAAATCAAATGAAAGGATAGCTCTATTGGTAACAAGAGTTAGTTATGCACATGCTCCTAGTAGCTACTGAAACAAAAGCTCTGGCTCTGAGCTCTGGGGAGAAGCTGTCCCTAGAAAGAAAGGGCAGAGGAACAGAATCTGTAATGATAAATCTTTCTGCCAAGCCACCTGAGTTCTGCCTCCTGTGTTAGGACAGCAAATAACATACAGAGACTTATATTAGGTACAATGCTGCTGGATTTCCTGCTTGTCCCTGCTTATATTCTGAGATTGCCTGCTATGTCGTCACTTCCTGCCTGGATCACAAGACTTCTTTATTACATTTCCCAGAATCCTCCTCAACTCCTAGTCCCACCTATCTTTCTGCCTCATTGGCCGAACAGTGCTTTATTCAACAATCAATAAGATAAACATATACATGGATGGATTACTCCATCAAGAGTCAGCTGTGATGACAGAGAATTCAAACTGCTTGTCCCCAGAGAGGACAATAGGCATTTCTCAGGGGCTTTGGGCATTTGGATTTATTAGCTGTGAAGACTAGCTTTCTTGAAAACACTTCTTAAGAAGAGTTCCTGTGTAATATTCATCTCAGTGCCCTATTTGTCCTGGAGACTCCCTGTTGCTGGTCCTACTGCCCTTCTCAGCCCCAAAGAAGCACACAGAGACTTATATTAATTATTAAACTGTTGGCTGATGGCTGGCTCTCTCTTAATGATTAATCCATAACTACTAATCTATGTATTCCTACATGGCCTTAGCTTACCAGAGAGTGCCTGGTGCATCCTGTCGTCCCAGTCTCTATATGGTTTCTCCTCAAGGTCTCTCTCTGCCTACACTTCCCAGATTTCTCCTCATCTCCTAGTCCCACCTATCTTCCTGCCTCTATTGGCCAAACAGTATTTTATTCATTAACCAATAAGAGAAACATGTACAGAAGGACATTCCCCCATCAGCCCCCTGACTTTATGCTATAGACATTTGTTCCTCCTGTGATTAGGTCAGGAGAGATCAGGGCAGGCACATTCCATGGATTGTAGAGAGGGAGAAGACAGACTCTATGGAATCAGGCCTTATGGATTAAAGGCATGACAGCCTGTCTGTCTTGTCCCACAGTGTCCTTATTTATGTTTTAGTTGCTATGCTAAGAATAGATTCTAGGTGATGCAGAGAGCTGCAAGAGGACACTGCAGTACCTTAAACCTAGAGATGCCTTTGGCTCAGAGCTGTATAGTGAATGAAGTGTGCTAACATGAAATATACGGAAGACGTAGAACTTTGACACAATGGAGGGTGGCATCTATTGATTTTGATATGGTGTGAGAGAGGAAGGGGGCCAAGATTACACCACTGTTTTGTTTCGACAATTCAAAAGTGAAGGTACTTTAACAAGATGGAGTAGATGGGAGTGTAAGCACATCTGAGGTGGACTTTGTGTGTGTGTGTGTGTGTGTGTGTGTGTGTGTATGTGTGTGTGTGTGTGTGTGTGTGTGCGCGAGAGAGAGAGAGAGAGAGAGAAAGAGAGAGAGAGAGAGAGAGAATTAGGCAAGATTATTCTTTTAAACCAAACAAACTTTCATAAGCCAGGAATCCCAGCACTAAGAAGGCAGAAGCAGCAGGATCCTGAGTTCGAGTCCAAAGTGACACATATAACCACACTGTATCACAAAAAAACTAAAATTAGATTCTGTTTTTGGCTCTAGTTAATTTAAGGGTCTTTATTGTTGTTTTGGGTTTTATGTTAATTTTGGATTTTAAATTTGTTTTTTATTTTATTTTGCATGTGTGTGTGTGTTTCTGTGAGAGTGATTTCTACGGGGGATGTCTGTGTGTGTCATGTGTGTGTCGTGTGTGTGTGTGTGTGTGTGTGTGTGTGTGTGTGTGTGTGTGTGTGTGTGAATTTGTATGTATAGGTCAGCACATGTGGAGGTCTAAGGACAATTTTTGGAGTCACTTTTTTCTTGATCCTATGAGGGTTCCAGGGATTGAACTCAGGTCATTATGCTTGGCAGCAGGTGTCTTTCCCAAGTGTAGAAACATGCCAGCCTTATATATTGGCTTCTTTAATCCCATATAGTTCATTGTAACACAGAATTTAGTGTGTAGTGACGAATACCCTTGAAATTCTGTTCCTCTTCCTTCTACCTCTCAAGTTCTGGGATACAACTATGTTACTATGCGTGGGGAATTTGATTTTTGGAGTCAGTGTCTCATTAGCCCAGGTTGTCCTTGAATTGATATGTGGCCTTGGGTGACCTTTTCACTTTTTTATTCTCTCTGTTTTATTTGGTATCAGTATTTATTTTAAGACTGGATTTCAATATTTTAGCAAGGTTGTCTTGGAGGTCACTATGTAATACAGGCAAGCCTTGAATCCCTAATTATTCTTTTGCCTCCACCTTCTGAGTCCTGGGTTTACAGGATCCCAAAGATAAGTTGAACTCCCGATCCTCCTACTTTCAAGGTTGTGGGATTCCAAAAGTATACCAGTATGTCCACGTATTTTTTTCTCTAATTGAGGGGCACTTTTTTGTAAAACCAAGCTCAGTGTCCAGGCCCCAGGGTGGGAGACAGGCTAGCAGAGGACATGAGATAGACGCTGCTATATCCAGCACTTGGGCTGTCACCTAGCAAAACTGTGTTGGCCTGGAATGCTCGTGTGAAGGGGTAAAAGAATTCACCAGAGCAAAACTGACATTAGAGTTTAATGCAAAATAGACTCTGTTACAGAAACACAGCAGGCTGTGAGAAAGAATTGAACCACAGCAGGAGTGGCACTTTCACCAAAGTTAAGAACAGTTATCTGTCCCCATTTCATTTTGCCCTCTGTGCAGTTGTTTGAGTAGATAAAGGAGCAGATCACTATTTGTCAAGCAGTAACTCCTATAACAGCATTTGTCCATTTGTCTAATTGTTTGTAACGTGTCACCGGTCACTCTGTCATGGTCTGAAATGCAGAGCAGTTGTTTTTTAGTTTTAATCTTTACTTTTGTGTGCCTCAGGCACTTCATATCCCTCATCCTGGCCCTGGCAATCCTCCTACTTCAATCTTCCAAGAGATGAGACTACAGATTTCTGTCACTACACCACTCCCCCTCTGTTGGTTTTATTAATGTGATAAGTAGCCAAGAATAACCTTTATCTTCTAATCCTCCTCCCTCTTCGTTCCAACTTCAGGGACCAGAAGTGTGTTCCCTTTGCCTAGGATCCTGCCTGGGACCTGATGCATGCTGGTCAAGCACTTTATCAGGGGGATGGGCTACTTCCTCAGCCCCATATGGCCTCTGCAGCTTGTTAGCAACTGACAGAGAAAGCTATACTGAAAGTTTCTTTTATCTGTTCCTGCTGAGGGGAAATCCATGTGACATCAGCTTCACCGTTTTCAGTGCACAATTCATTGTCAGAGAGCCTATTCACCAGCTGAGACACCACAACTTCCTTCTAGTTTCAGAACTCTCACCACCCAGGCAAACCGCCGTATGGGTTAAGTCCTTGTTTCCTTCCCCTCCTCTCACTCCTGATAACCTCCTGCCTATTATCTATACTGTGTGGTTTCTCATTCTGGACATAACAGGTGAATGATCAGATAATTTGTCTTTTCTATAGGGTTATTTTATGGAACATGCTTTGAGATTCATCCAGGTTGTAGCATGTTTCAGTGCTTCATTCCTATTCAAGGGTGAATAGTATTGCATTGTGTGAAAATACCACAGGTTATTCATCCAGTAATAGACATTTGGCTTGTTTTTCCTTTTGCTATTACCAAAGTACTACTGTAAACACTTGTCTGAGGTTTTATCTGAATGTATGTTTACATTTTTCTTGAGAATGATGGTAGGAGTGCAATTGCTGGGACATTTGATAATTACACACTTAGTTACTTTTTAGGCAATTCCACACTCTTCCACAGCATTTGCACTGCTACATTTCCACTAATAGGGCACAACTGTTATTATATCTCCATGTCCTTGAAGTCTGTCTGGGTAGGAATCAGAACTTTGTTGTTTTAACTTGCATTTCATTAAAGACAATGGTGCTGTTGGCCATTTCCTGTCTTCCTGGAGTCATGTGTTTTCATCCTTTCCCATTTCCTCTCTGCTTCTCTTTTTTCCCTACCACCCTCCCCTCCAGCCCCATGCTCCCAATTTGCTCAGAAGTACTTATCCCTTCCCCCTTTTTGGGAGACTATGTATTTCTCTCTTAGGGTCCTCCTTGTTTCTTAGTTTCTCTGGTGGTGTGGATTATTGGCTGGTAGTTCTTGAATCTATCTCTAATATCCATATATGAGTGAGTACATGCCATGCTTGTCTTTTTGTGACTGAGTTACCTCACTCAGGATGGCTTCTTCCAGTTCCATCCATTTGCTTATGAATTTCAAGATTTCCTTGTTTTTTTTTCAACTGAGTAATACTACATTGTGTAAATGTACTGCATTTTTCTCCATCCATTCTTCAGTTGAAGGGCATCTAGGTTGCTTCCAGGTTCTGGCTACTAAAAGCAATGCTGCTATGAACATAGTTGAACATCTATCCTTGTTATTTGAATGTGCATCATTAGGGTATATGCCCAAGGGTGGAGTTGCTGGATCTTGAGGTAGCCTGATTCCCAGTTTACTGAGAAATTGCCCAGAGTGTTCCCCTTTCTACACATCCTCTCCAGCATAAATGTGTCATTGCTGTTTTGTTTTTAGCCATTCTGGCCAGGATAAGGTGTATCTCAAAATCAAAATGGTTTGATTTTCATTTCCCTGATGACTAAGGATGTTGAGCACTTTCTTAAGTTTCTTTCAGCCATTTCCAATTCCTCTATTGAGAATTCTCTATTTAGTTCAGTACCCCATTTTTTAATTGAATTGCTTTGTATTTTGATGACTAGCTTCTTGTGTTTTTTGTATATTTTGGAAAGCAGCCCTCTGTCAGATGTGGGGTTGGTGAAGAACTTTTCCCATTCTGTGGGTGACAGTTTTATCTTGTTGATTGTATCCTTCACCTTACAGAAGCTTCTCAGTTTCAGGAGGTCCCATTTATTAATTGTCAATCTCAGTGTCTGTGCTGCTGGAGTTATGTTCATGAAGTGATCTCTTGTATCAATTTATTCAAGGGTATCTCCCACTTTCTCTTCTAAGAGGTTCAGTATGGCTGGATTTATGTTGAGGTCTTTGATCCATTTGGAGTTAAATTTTGTGCATGATGATAGATAAAAAAAACTATCTGCAGTCTTCTACATGCCAGCATCCAGTTACAACAGCAACATTTGTTGAAGAAGCATTCTTTTTTCCATTGTATAACTTTAGCTTCTTTGTCAAAAATCAGGTGTTCATAGGTGTATGGGTTAGTATCAGGGTTTTCAATTTGATTCCATTGGTCTACCAGTCTATTTTTGTGCCAATACCAAGCTGTTTTCAGGATTATAGCTCTATAATTGAGTTTGAAATCAGAGGTGATGCCTCCAGAAGTTCCTTTATGGACAGGATTGTTTTGGTTATCCTGGGTCTTTTGTTTTTCCATATGGAGTTGAGTATCGTTCTTTCAAGGTCTGTGAAGAATTGTGTTGGGATTTTGATTGGAATTGCATTGAATCTGTAGATTGCTTTTGTCAACATTGCCATTTTACTATGTTGATCCTACCTATCCAAGAGCCTAGGAGATCTTTCCATTTTCTGGTATCTTCTTTGATTTCTTTCTTTAAAGACTCAAAGTTCTTGTTATACAGGTTGTTCACTTGTTTGGGTAGCATTACACCAAGACATTTTATGTTGTTTGTGGCTATTATAAAGGGTGATGTTTCTCCGATTTCTTTCTCAGCACATTTATCATCCATATATAGTAGGGCTACTGATTTTTTTAGTTAATCTTGTATCCTGCCAATTTACTGAAGGAGTTTATCAGCTGTAGGATTTCCCTGGTAGAATTTTTCAGGTCACTTATATAAACCACCATATCATCTGCAAATAGTGAAAGTTTGATTTCATCCTTTCCAATTTGTTTCCCCTTGATCTCCTTTTTTTTGTCTTATTACTCTAGCTAGAACTTCAAGCACCATATTGAAGAGACTGGAGAGAGTGAACAACCTCGTCTTCATTATTTTAGAAGAATCACATAGAGTCTCTCCATTTACTTTGATGTTGGCTGTTGGTTTTCTGTATATTGCTTTTATTATGTTTAGATATGTTCCTGTTATCCCTGATCTCTCTAAGACCTTTATCATGAAGGAGTGCTGGATTTTGTCAAAGGCTTTTTCAGAATCTGGTGAGATGATCATATGGTTTTTCTTTCTCAATCTGTTTATATGGTGGATTACATTGATGGATTTTCGTATGGTGAACCATCCTTGCATCCCTGGGATGAAGCCTACTTGATCGGGATGGATGATTTCTCTGATGTGTTCTTGGATTCGATTTGCCAGTATTTTATTGAGTATTTTTGCATCTATGTTCATGAGAGAAATTGGTCTGCAGTTCTCTTTCTTAGTTGTGTCTTTGTGTGGCCTGGGTACCAAGGTTATTGAAACCTCGTAAAAGAGTTTGGTAATGACCCTTCTGCTTCTATTGTGTGGGATACTTTTAGGAGAATTGGTATTAGCAGTTCCTTGAATTTCTTATAGATGTCTGCACTGAAACCATCTGGCCCTGCGCTTTTTTTGGTTGGGAGATTTTTGATGACTACTTATATTTCATTAGGGGTTATAGGTCTATTTAAATTGCTTATCTGTTCTTGATTTAATTTTGGTAAGTGATATCTAACCAGAAAGTTGTCCATTTTCTTTAAATTTTCTAATTTTGTGGAGTGCAGGTTTTCAAAGTATGACCTGATGATTCTCTGGATTTCCTTGGTGTCCACTGTTATGTCCCCCTTTTCATTTCCAATTTTGTTAATCTGCATGCTCTTTGTCTTTTGGGTAGTTTGGATAAAGGTTTATCTATGTTGTTGATTTTCTTTGTTTCTACTTTATTGATTTTAGCCCTCAGTTTGATTATTTCTTGGCTTCTACTCCTCCAGGGTAAGTTTGCTTCCTTTTGTTCTAGAGATTTCCGTTGCACTGTTAAGTCTCTAATGTGACTATTCTCCAGTTTCTTCATATGATCACTCAGTGCTATAAACTTTCCTCTTAGTACTGCTTTGAAAGTGTCGATAAGTTTGAGTATGTTGTGTCTTCATTCTCATTGAATACTAGAAAGTCTTTAATTTCTTTCTTTATTTCTTCATTGATCCAAGAATGGTGCAATTGTGCATTGTTCAATTTCCATGAGTTTGTATGTTTTCTACAATTTGTGTTGTTGTTGAATTCTAACTATAAACCATGGTGGTCTGATAAGATGCAGTGGATTATTTTAATTTTTTTGTACCTGTTGTGTTTTGCAATGTTGCCGAGCATGTGGTTGAATTTAGAGAAGGTTGTATGTGGCGCTGAAAAGAAGGTATATTCTTTTGTGTTTGGATGGAATGTTCTATAGATGTCTATTAAACCTAATTGTGTCAAAACTTATGTTAGTTACTTTGTTTCTGTGTTAAGTTTCTGTCTGGTGTTCCTCTCTAGTGGTGAGAGTGGGGTGTTGAAATCTCCCACAATAAGTGTCTGAGGTTTTCTGTGTGATTTGTGCATTAGTAATGTTTCTTTTATGAATGCCAATGCCTTTGTATTTGGGGCATAGATGTTCAGAATTGAGACTTCATCTTGATGGACTTTTCCTGTGGTGAATATGAAATAACCTTCTTCATCTCTTTTGATTGATTTTAGTTTGAAGTCTAATTTGTTAGATATTAGAATTGCTTCTCCGGCAAGCTGGGATTGAAGGCATGCACCACAACAAGTCTCATGCATTATTTCTTCATTGTACTATTTGTCTTACTATATTGTAAGAATTCTTCATATCTTCTGACCATTGAACTCAGATACATGTTGCACAAATATTTTTCTTTTACTCAGGAGGCTGATTTCATCCACTAGCTTCTGCTTCTTTTGCTCTGGTGTGAGACCCCATGAGGATTTCATAACTGACTGTGGAGTTGAGAATAATGTGGCAACATGATTCTGAAGGAAAAGAAAACAAAAAATGACTCAAAATGAAGGGTAAAGTGAACTGAGTTGTTACGGCAGTCTTGGCATCTTCCACTCCACGGGGGCCTTGGTTCTCAACACCAAACACATGCATTTTGCATTGTATCTGCTGTGTTGCCATGAATGCCAGCCAACAAATGCTGCCTCAAACACTCTGCTCAGACTTCAGGCTGCTGTGTTTTATGAACTCCAGGTCTTTTATTGTGCATACAATGTGTATACCCTTATAGAAACAGTGGTTTAATTACCAGCATCAAGGACTTCTAAAATATTCTTCAGCGTGCAAATACCAAGTTAATGTCCCTTTCTATTATATTGGGTTGCAATATTGAGTTTTTTAAATTGCAGTTTGTTGGATTTGGGTACATGACTCGGTAATTAAGAGAACTGGAAAACCTGTGTTTTGTTATTAGCACCCCAGGGAAGTTTACAACTATGTGTAACTCCAGTTCCAGATAACCTGAGATCTTCTTCTGGATTCTGTGGTACTAACCATGAGGGTGAATAGACATTCATATAGGAAAAACATCCATACACACAAATAAAAACTTAATGTTTTGATTTGTGAATTTTGATCATTGTCTTTTTGTTGTCTATAAGAGCTCATATATGCAGCTGATGTCACGGTTGAAAATTCGGTAGCTGTAATTTACATCCTGCCTCTGGAGCATCTGAAGAACCTGATGGAGGTAAGATGGCAGCTCCTCACCTGAGAAGTTTGCTGAGGTGGTTGGTACATTATACAATTTGAATGCTTCACCTTACAAACCATATCTTCACTGGTTTTGTTTTATTGTGTTTTGGGATGCAGGATTTTGCTATGTAGCCCAGGCTGGCCTAGAACTTGATCTTCCTGCACCAGTCCCCTGAGTATTGGGATTATAGGCATGTGCCACCATGCTCATGAACTCTAATGGAGATAGGAGGGTCTCATCCTGTATAAGTCACTTTTCTGCTGCTGTGATTAAAACACCATGATGAAAAGCAACTTATGTAGAGTTTATATGGGCCTGTTATTCCAAAGAGATAGGAGGTCATCATTGCAGAAAGGCATGACATTAGTAGAGGAAGGTGAGAGAGCATAGCTTCAACTACAAATAGGAAACAATGAGAGCAACCTAGAAATGAGACAAGAATATGAGCCCTTAAAGCACACCCTAGTGATAGACTTCCTACAGCAAGGCTGCACCTCCCCATATCATCCCCCAAACAGCATGCCAACTGGGGACCACATGTTTAAATATCTGAGCCTATGGGGGACATTCTCATTCAAACTTCCTTGAAATTTAGTCAGTTCCCCACTTAGAGAAGATGCCAATTACCAACAGTCCCAGTCTTTGATTTCTCACTGTTCACTTTTTAGGATATGGAAAACAAGGACATGAATGCAGTTTTCCAAGCGTGTGAGCTTCTTCCTAAGAATCCTAAATTGTACCGAGTCTTTGTTGATGTTGCATTCTTCAAAGGACCCCAGTTGCTGTAAGTTCTATTGCATGGTAGCATTTACATGGAATTGATGCTTCATCTATGCCAATGTATTGACTGTAATGCCGAAGATCCTCGCATAACAATGAAAAGAAGGTATCCTTAAGATTTCTCTGTGAGAATCTTTGTGAACTTAGTTTATTTTCTTTTTGTGTGTGGGAGTATATGTATGAGTGTGTGTGTGTGTGTGTGTGTGTGTGTGTGTGTGTGTGTGTGTGTGTATGAGTGTGTGTGTGTGTGTGTGTGTGTGTGTGTGTGTGTGTGTGTGTGCATGTGTGTACAGGTTTCTCTGTGTGTGTACATGTGTGTGAGCATGAGTATGGAGGTCAGATTTCAATGTTGGGTGACTTCATCACTTGCTCCCTACCTTAAAATTTAATGAACTTTTAAAAATTCTACTTTTTATCAATTATATATGTATGTGGGGACCAGGGCTGGGCATGGACACATGTGATTGCAGGGCTCACAGAGGTCAGAGCAGGACATTGGATCACCTCAAGCTACAGTTAGAGGTGATATGAGCTACATATGTGGTTGCTAGGAACTGAACTTGAGTCCTCTGCAAGGGCACAGACACTCTTAAACACTCAAGCATCACTCCAGCCCTCTAGTTCAAAATTTTTAAACTATACTTATTTGTTTAGTGTGTGTATACTGAGGAACATGATGCTGCTGCTGAGGAGGAGGAGGAGGAGGAGGAGGAGGAGGAGGAGGAGGAGGAGGAAAGGAATAAGAAAAAGTGTCTCCATTATGCTTGAATAGCAAACTCCAGAGACTCTCCTGTCTCAACCTTCCCAGTGCTGACCTTGCAATATTATTGCTCCCCTGAACATTTTTCTTTCCTAAGGGGGAACATGTAATCCAGGCTAAACTGCTCATGCTGGCATGACAAGCACTTCATTGACTGAGCCTTCTCCCCATTCTCTTGTGATTCCTGTTCTATGAAGATTTGCTTTTGTGTCCTTCTATAAGGGAGGAAGATACTGTGACTCTGTGGTTTGGTACCCATGGTATATTAAATAGCTTAATCTATGAGGTGACTGTTGCTTCATTCCAATCTGACCTTCAGAGCTGACAGCCAACTTTGATTTCTCCAGGAAGGACTTGGTCAAGAGATGCCCAATAACTGCCATGAAAGATATGATCACAGGTTCTGAGAGATAAACATTAAGGTACCTTCTGCTTTTAAAAATTGTTTTTATTATGTTATGTATATGTGTGTTTTTCCTGCTTGCATATCTTAGAGAATTTCTGATTCAGTGGAAGTGGAGTTACAGACAGGTGTGAGATGCCAAGTCAGTGCTGGGAATGGAACTGAAGACCCCTGGAACTTCATTATGTTAAGAACCTCAGCTCCCAATTGCTGAGCCTTCTCTCCAGCCCCTACTTGCACTTCTTTACCCCATCATTCCTTTTTCTAATCAAAACCCACCTGATACTTCTTATTTCTGTTTTCCTTTTCTCTCACTGTTTGTTTTTTACATGAATTTTTTAAACATTCTTTTCTCATTTTACGTGCCAATCCCAGTTACCACTCCCTCTCCTCCTGATCCTTCCACCTTCCCCTAACTCACTCCATCCACTCCTCAGAGAGGGTAAGGCTTCCCATGGGGAGTCAACCAAGTCTGGCACATCTTTTTGAGGCAGGACCAAGGCCCTCCCACCAATATCTAGGCTGATCATGGTATCTCTCCAAAGAGAATGTGATGGGGAATGTACTGCTGTGTATGTTTATCTTATTGATTGTTAAATAAAATACTGTTTGGCCAATGAGACAGCAAGTTAGATGGAACTAGGAGTCAAAGAGGATTCTGGGAAATGTAGTAGAGAAGTGCTGATCCAGGCAGGAAGTGACATAACAAGGAGACTCATATTTAAGTGAAGGAGAAACAGGAAGGGCCCCTTTTTCCCCGTTCGCCTCCTCCAGCGGCAAGATGTGATCCACCGACAAGGAGGGACGCCAATAAGGTGTCCGATAAGATAAGTCTTATAAAATATATAGATTTATGATAATTAAGACTGAACTAACAGATGAGAACCCTAGTCATTGGCCAAGCAGCTTTGCACCTAATACAAGTTTCTGTGTATTTATTTGGGCCTAACTCGGGCAGGCTGCTGGCATAAAGCTCACACATGGCGGTGGGGCTCAGTGGCTTTTGGCGGAAAGATTTATTGTAACAGAATGGTGTCAGAAGTGGGATGACCCCATGCCCCAAGGTTTCCAGAGAAAGAGGGAAACCTGCCGCCACAGCCTGCCCTGTCGGGCTGCTGAGAGGCATTAGAGCAGCTTCTATATGCTCGCACTGTCCCGGTGATCTTGGGCATTGTACTCGGACTTCTGAGATGATAAAGACAGATTAAGATAAAGAAACACCTCTAAAGGTTTACAATACATTTAAAAATATATGTAAGCTTGTGAGAGAAAAAGTAACAGGAGGAAATAGAGTAACCGGTTGTGGTGGCCAACACGGGTAGGATTTGCTACCCAGGAAGGAAGCAGAGGCAGGCGGATTTCCACAGAGAAACGCTGTCTCAGAAAAAAAAGAAACAAAAGGAAGTAAAAGTAGAATAGTAAAAAAGCCACCTAGAGATAAAAAATATACAGAAAATTTGGATACTAAATGCCATACTGTTGTCTTTAATTTGTTTGGTTGCCAAGGAAAGAATTACTGCTGCTAAAATACATTTGATTATAAATGCTGCTAAATTAATCCAACTTATACATTTTAAAAATGCTTTAACTTTAAAGTTTAAGTCTAAGGACAGGCTACTTAGAAATAAAGGTTTTACTTGTATTTCCACAGAAAATCAAAAGCTGTTAATTCCTTCCAGACTAATATGGTTTGATCAAGCAAGACCCCCTGAAGCTGAGACGATACAGCCTTACAGACTACAAAAACAAGGACTTGGTCAGGTTTCTATGTTTTATCATGATCCCTATGGTATATGAACATCGTCCCCAATCAGCAGGAAGCAGTTTAGAAAGAACGACGCCCATATTCCCAAATATTGTTTATAAATGTTTGTTTTCATTTTAATGGGTTTAGTTATAAATGATAATGAACATGGTCAATCTCTTTTTAAAGAAAGAAAAGGGGAATAGGATATGGGAATGAATACTTTGCATTGGTATAGATTTTCATTTATTGATATAACTTTAAGGTCAATTTTATGATAGGCACATGTCTTCTCTTGTTTAGGTATTGTGTTTACAGATCTTTTACCTATAATAGTCAGAACTTATAATTAGGTTAGTTAGATTTTCTAGATATACAGAGATGTACTTGAGATGGATAGGTATTCTTCAAACCTTTCAAAGACCTACAGAAATATGGCATTTAAATGGTTTAGGGTTTTTCTTGGCAGTGAGACACAACTGCTCCTGGCACACCAATTACGTCAGAAAGGAGGATGGGCATCGAAGAAACTTGTTATGGAGTTTGCTTTCAACATGGCAAGATTAGCCATTTGGGCAAGAAACTGCTCTTGCCTGGACTGTTTGTTGCTATATAAACTAGACATGCAGGACCCATAAGAAAGTGACTGCTGAACTTACAAAACAAGACAATACTAAAGGGTTCCTGTTAAAATGGAGAAGTGTGCCAGACACACTATGGCCTATGGGCTGAAGATGGATGCCCCAACATTACAGAGAAACTTTGGGTGACTGTCCAGGTAGTGAGAAGTCTCTGTCAATTCTAGAGTTCATATATTATCCTTCTATGGTCTTTGATAGAGTTAAAGAAAGATAGTTATAGTTTTCTTCAGTTATTATAAAAGATAAGTTACCCTTTTTATTTAGACAGAAAAGAGGAGATGATGGGGAATGTACTGCTGTGTATGTTTATCTTATTGATTGTTAAATAAAATACTGTTTGGCCAATGAGACAGCAAGTTAGACGGAACTAGGAGTCAAAGAGGATTCTGGGAAATGTAGTAGAGAAGTGCTGATCCAGGCAGGAAGTGACATAACAAGGAGACTCATATTTAAGTGAAGGAGAAACAGGAAGGGCCCCTTTTTCCCCGTTCGCCTCCTCCAGCGGCAAGATGTGATCCACCGACAAGGAGGGACGCCAATAAGGTGTCCGATAAGATAAGTCTTATAAAATATATAGATTTATGATAATTAAGACTGAGCTAACAGATGAGAACCCTAGTCATTGGCCAAGCAGCTTTGCACCTAATACAAGTTTCTGTGTATTTATTTGGGCCTAACTCGGGCAGGCTGCTGGCATAAAGCTCACACATGGCGGTGGGGCTCAGCGGCTTTTGGCGGAAAGATTTATTGTAACAAGAATGGGCTCTAAAAAGCCAGTTCAAACACTAGGGGTAAACCCTGGTCCCACTACCAATGGGACTTCCCAAGCCACACAACTTTCACACACATTCAGAGCGCCCAATTCAGTCCCATGCAGGGTCCCCAGCTGAGCTTCCACTAGCTCAGGTCAGCTGGCTCTGTGGGTTTCCCCAATATGGTCTTGACCTCTTTGTTCATAATGTCACTCCTCCCTCTCTTCGCCTGGACTTTGGGATCTTACCCAGTGCTTAGCTGTGGATCTCCACATCTGCCTCCATCAGTTGCTGGATGTAGGTTCTATGATGATAATTCAGGTAATCATCAATCTGATTACAGGGGAAGGCCAGTTCATGTATCCTCTCCACTGATGCTTAGGGTCTTAGGGTTGTCTTTGTGGATTCCTGGATATTTCCTTAGTGCCAGTTTTCTCATAATGACCCCCTCAATCTAAGTAACTCTTTCCTTGCTGTCTCTCTCTCTGTGTGTCCTTCCCCCATCTCCACCATCCATCTCCACCATCCAGTGAAGGGGAAGGGCAAGAAGAACATGAGGGATCTATTTTCTTTTTGATATAAAGATTTGCTTTGTATTCCAGGCTGGCCTCCAACTCTAGCAACTCTCCAACCTCAGCCTCTGAATACTGGATTTTAAGCATGTTCCATCACACCCAGCACCCACTCATTTAAAGAATAGTTTAGTAGCTTGATTTATACACAAAGACAGGTCCCCTGAAGCTGGAGTACAGGCATCTGTGAAGCAACTGTCAGGGATGTTGGTATCCTAACTTGGCTCCTGTGGAACAGCAGTGCATAGTCAACTACTAAGCCATCTATCCAGCCCCTAAAACTAATTCCATTACATATGTTCATGCATTATTTGTGCCCTGGTGGGCTTGTGAAGGTAGAGAATAATTAAGGAATTCAGTTGTGTCTTCCTTCCATATAGTCTTCAGGGAATTAACTCAGGTCTTCGGGTTTTGAAGCAGCTGCCTTTACCTGTTGTAACATTTCCACACAGAGGACTACAGGATATCTCCAAGTTATCAGTTAGAACAACTGGTTGAATACTATTATTGTTTATGGAGACCGGGGGCACTCGGGAGGCACAGAGGGCATGAGTATGTCTTTAGGAAGACAGTTTGACTGTGGTGTAGAGAGACAGGATGTAAACTTCATTTGTAAGCACAGTTAAAGATGGCAAAACAATGGAGCTGTATCCAAGGCCATTGAAAATATGTATCTCAAATCCAAGATGGTGACAGGGCTGGACACATTCAGAAGTCTCCGAGATTAATATACATTAATCTTGTTTAATTTTTATTATTTGAAAATTATACAAAATGTAAAAGCAGAGAGTAATAGGCTGGATATATCCATACTTACATCCATATCTTTTTAAAATTTGTTAGTTTTGGTTGGATAATATGGCTCAGGGGATTAACAGTGGTTCTCAGGCAACCTGAACTGCTGACTTAGACTTTCAGAGCCCTGGTGAAAGAAAGGACCAACTCCAGAAAGTTGTCTCTGCCCTCCACACATGGGCAGTGGCTCCCACAATCACACTCAATCTTACACAATTTCTAGACCTTCTCTACCAAAGTCAGAGTAGTTTAAAGCAAAGTCCCATAATGGTATTCATAAATACTTGTCTATTAAAGAGAAGAAACATTTAAACTGGGTGTGGTTGCACAGATTTTAAATCTAGCACTCAGAAGATGGAGGCTGTAGGATCTGAAGTTCAAGATCAGCCTTGGCTACGTTGTAAGTTTGAGCATAGCCTGATATACATAAAACAATGTCTCAACAATAGGTTCAAGACCTTGCTGGTGAAACACACAGAAATAGTTGACCTGAACAAGGCAGAGCTCAGGGACCCCAGACTGATGGCTGAGAAGCCAGCATGGGACTGATCCAGACCCCCTGAATATGGGTTTCTGTGAGGAGGCCTCAGCAATCTATGGGGCCTTGGGTAGTAGACCAGTATTTATCCATGGCACACAAATTGACTTTGGGAGCCCATTCCACTTGGAGCGATGCTCTCTCAGTCTGGACACATGGGGGATGGATGATATGACAGACTTTGGAGATCCCCACATGGAAAACCTCACCCTCACTGTAGAACAGAGGGGGGATAGCTGGGTTGGAGGTGGGGAGTGGGAAAAGAGGGGAGGAAGAGGGAGCTGGGATTGACTTGTAAGACAAGCTTTTACTAATTTTAAAAAAGAGAAAAAAAAACAATGACTCAAAAAAACAAAACAAAGGCCCCAACTCAGATTTAGAAATATACTATTTCCTGGACACCTTGATGCAAGAGTTTGATCAAAATGTATTCAGGAGAATCTGGGTGTAGTGACAAAGCCTTTAAATCCCAAGATTTGGTAGGCACAGGCAGTCAGATTTCTGAGTTAGAGGACAGCCTGGTTTATGCAGCCAGTTCCGCTACAGCTAGAGGTATATTTCAAGAACATGTCTTGAAACAAAGTGGGTTTTGGGGTTGGGAAGGTGAGCTACAGAGATGGCTCAGTGGCTAATAACCCTTATGTGACCTTTCAGGGTGATGAAGCAACTTTCTGACTATCTTAAACTCCAGTGCTGGACCCAAACCACAGCAAGTGCAAAGCATTACAAAGAAGGCTGTTCTCTGTATACCATTTTGAACTCTTGAGACACAACCTTACTGCAAAGGCAAACCCTGTTTGCAAAGAACTAGTACTTTGCTTGAGCACACAACCCCCTTTCCTCTTTTCTCCTCCTAGCTTGGTGAAAGGTTCCTAGTCTGTAAGAGAGGCATGCTTGCTTATTGTGAGCTCTTCTCAGGTTCTCTGAAATAAATTCCCCTGCATTTGAGTCCAGTCTCCTGACTTCTTCTTCCACATTATTTCCTAACATGGTTCTCAAATCTGTGACAGGCTTGGTGTGGGATTGGCTCGGGAGACCCTCTTGCAACCCATGGAGCATGTGCAGCAGAAGGACACCCAGGGATAACCCTTGGATCCTGAGGGGAGCCTGAGTGAGTTCCCTGCTGTCTGTGAACCTCCCCTTCTTTGTTTCGTTCATCCTGTCCTTCCTCTGCCAGGCCTCTGGATTAAGAAGATTGCCTTAGGCCAAGTTCATCAGGACTGCTGATTCTTGGCATGGGAAACTCTCAAAATACTTGCTTGGATTGTTTTCCCTACTGCCCCCTAGTTAATCCACCAGGACTTCCTCTTTTCCCTAATTTCTGAGTTCTTGACTGTCTTCCCCCACCCACCCACCCCCGCTAGCTGCTGCCCTCCCCTCAAATTAATGTTATAGTTCTCCTGCATTAAGATATCCAGCCTGAGTCCTTCCTCTGACCTGTGAAGTGATGAGTGTCATCTGTCTGGATGAGTCTCTGGGACTCCCTCATCTTGTTTGTGCTCAACCATTCTCTCCAGGACAGGATCACCATCTCTGTTAGAGCAAGGGCCCCCATCATCTAACAGACACCCTAACTTCTCACCCCTCCTGGCTTCTCAAAGTTAAGTTCCAGGTATTGAACTCAGGACTTTGCACTTGGCTGAAGCTGCTTTAACCACTAAGCAGATTATATTTCAGTGTGGTTGTCCTTGTGAGAAAAGAAGTGAGGTCCACAGAGGCAGCAGCTCTTCAGCACTGTGCTTCATGGAAGAAGAGGCTGTGTGGAAGGAAGGCAGGACTCTGCCTTGTATTAGGACTGGGGAAGGAGACTTGGTTTCCATCCAAGGCTGGTCATGGCAGGGTGGTGTTTGTTCTGGATCTTGAAGGAAAGCTAGGATTCCAATGGGTAAAGATGAAATTACAGAGGAGGAAGCTTTAGCTAGTGAGAGCAGGAGGAAGGTGTCTTATTAGAGATCCAGTCAGGCATGCAGACTGTCATGGAGGGTGTTTCTTGAGTGCAGAGAGAGAAGTGGGAATATGGCTTCTTCTAATCCAAGCTGCAATGTGGTTATAGCCACAGACTCTTATCAATCATTTCCCCTCTTTAACACACAGTGTGTTCTGTGGACAGATTCGTTCTCTCATTTTAGATTCATTGTGCCATTTAGGTGCTCAATTTTTTCCTTGAAAACATTTAAATGAATCATCAATTAGGACATATGCATGGTATGGTTGGCTCTGGGTCACTGACCTTATGAAGGATGAAGTATTGAACCTATATAAGGATGGCTCACACCTTTAATGCCAGTACTCTGCAGGCAGAGGCAGGTAGTTATTTAAGTTCAAAGCCAGCCTGGTCTACAGAGTAAGTTCTAGGCCAGACAGTTCTGAGAGTCCCAATTGGTCTGAGGTTGCAGTCTTCCATGGTCTGGCAGCTTTCTCTGAGCTCAGTAACAAGGAAGAAACCTCCCCACAACCCACTCCACCACTGTCCACCCTCCTTCCCTGGTGGATGATGCCCTGTTCTCTACCTGACCTTATTATTTGGAGACTATCTATAGGTCCCCATGCCTAACTTATCTCTAGTGTGACTCTGGATGAAGCTCCCTGTAGGAGCTTTTCTGCTGCTGCCCATATAATAATTAGACCTTTTGCTAGGAGCTTTAAGCTAGGACATTTCTTCTACAGATGGTAACTAAGACTTGTTACTTGATAAGAGCTTTATAATAGGATTGTGCTATTTAATGAATAGTAGGTGTTTCCCCAGTTGTCATCCCCAATCTTATATTCTCTATACTCATGAATAAAGCTAAGCAGACAAACTAAAGCTGCCTCCTGAATGTCTACCTCTGTTGTACTCAGAGTGTGAGCAAGACCCTGCTTGCCGCTCTGCTGCCTTTGCCGCTGTGATCTGGTGTCCAGTGGAACATGGGGGAGTTGGGGATCCCAAATCCAGGAATTCACAGAGAGACCATCTCTCAAAAAAAGGGAAAATGTTTTAAAAAGGTAAAAGATTTATACTATCTGAGATGAAGCCTGGGTAAATGTCATACTAAAATTAATCAAGAGTCAGAGAAGGACATTTCATATACATCACAGGGAAAATCCATCAAGAAGTCTCAATTCTCAACATCTATGCCCCAAATACAAGGGCGCAATACATTTGTAAAAGAAACATTACTAAAGCTTAAATCATACATCACACACACACACACACACACACACACACACACACACACACACACACACACACTAATAGTGGGAGACTTTAACACTCCAATCTCACCACTGGACAGATCTGCCAGACAGTAACTTAACAGAGAAATAAGGAACTAACAGAGGTTATGACTCAATTGGGTTTAACTGACATCTATAGAACATTCCACCAGAACACAAAAGAATATACCTTCTCCTCTTCACCTCCATTAAACTTTCTTTAAAATCAACCACATACTCATCAACAAAGCAAATCTCCACAGACATAAAAAATTGGAATAACCCCCCGTATCTTATCGGAGTACCATGGTTTAAAGTTAGATTCAACAACAAAAGAAATTGCAGAAAGCCTAGAAACTCATGGAAATTAAACAATGCTCAATTGAGTCAGCCCTGGGTAAAGGAAGAAATTAAAAACTTCCTAGACTAGCCATTTGGGCAAGAAACTGCTCTTGACTGAACTGTTTGACTGTATGCAGTATAAACTGGTCATGCAGGACCCACAGGAAAGTTGCTGTTGATCTTGGCAAAACAACTTGGAACATTGCTGCAGGCTTTCTACTTCATGGAAGAGTCTGCCAGACATTCTGCAGGACATAGAAAAATGACTGGCAAACTGCCAGTACAGGCAGGACAGTTTCAAATTTCCTGCTTTTCTGAGAATTCTGCTAGACACTCCAGGCCTGTAGGCTGAAGATGGATGCCCCAAAATTACAGAGGAACTTTGGGTGACTGTCCAGGTAGTGAGATGTCTCTGTCATTTTTAGAGTTTATATATTATCCTTCTGATGTCTTTGATGGAGTTGAAGTGAGTTATGGTTATGGTTTTCCTTAGTTATGATAAAAAAATAAGTTCCACATAAAACTTTAGATTCAAAAATAGGACAGCTAATAGACTATTTTCTTTAAATTTTGCCAAATAGTAATGGATTAAAAGTTGTAATTATAATTCTTTCTTGATAACTGTTTTGTTATATATAATTTTAGTCTGCCAAAGTTAAAATCTTCCTTTTATTTAGATAGAAAAGAGAAGATGATGGGGGATGGCCTACTTTATGCTGTGAATATATGTTTCCCTCATTGGTTGGTGAATAAATGCTGATTGGCCAGTAGCCAGGCAGGAAGTATAGGCAGAGCTACCAGACTAGGAGAATGCAGGGAACACGAAAGCAGAGAGGAGCTGCAGGAGAGACACTATGGAGCCGCTGAAGGTGTAATGTGTTGGAGCATTATAGATAAGCCGCAGCCTTGTGGCAATACACAATTAATAGAAATGGGTTAATAATTAAGAGAGAGCTAGAAATTAAGAAGCCAGGTCATTGACCCAACAGTTTATAATTAATAGAAGCCTCTGTGTGTTTATTTAGGACTAAATGACTGCAGGACCAAGTGGAACAGAAAGTCTGTCTATACATCCCAGCTACCCAGATGGTGGGAAAATGGAAGCTACTCACTTGCATGTGTGCATATACACACAAAATAAATAAATAAAATGTAATAAAAACATAGAGGTATGAAATGGTTTACTGGCTAAGCATACTTACTGTCTTCCCAGAAGACTCAGGCTTTGTTGGCTTAATCCAGAGCTATCTGTAACTCCAGTTCCAATGCTGTCTTCTGGCCTCCCTGGGTACCAAGCATGTACATAGCATACATACATAAGCACAGGAAAACACATATGTACACATAGAATTAAATAAATAAATCATTTTCTAAAGTAATGAAAAGGAATATAGGCCTGGGGCTAGGCAGACAGTCAGTGAAGGGCTTGCTGCAGAAGTGTGAGAATCTGAGTCGGATCCCACATCCACAGGTGTAGGGGTGAGCACCTGTGATCCCTGTGCTGAGGAGTGAGGACAAGAGGATCCCTGGGCTTGCTGGACAGACAGTCTAACCACATCTCCAAGTTCTAGGGCTAATGGGAAACTCTCTCAAAAATAAGGTGAGAGGAATTGAGATGGAAAACTGATGGGTCTCTGTCATGCAGCCCAGGTTGTCCTGAAACTCTCTGCATAGATGTGGATGACCTTGAACTCTTGCTCCTTCTGCCTCTGCCTCAAAGTGCTGGGATTATAGACCTGGGACACCATACCCTGCCAGGAAATTATAACTTTACAAAGCAGAATAATATATATGTATACACACATATATACTTCTCAGCAGTTTATGTAAAATGCTTCACTGATCAGTCATGGTATCACATAACTTTAGCAACAGGACTTGAGGCAGAAGCAGAAAAATCTGGCCAGGACTACATAAACTCTGCTCTAAACAAAACTGTCCTGGTCAAGAAGATACTGCTTCTGTTGACAGGCATGGGGACAGATGGCATTTCCCTCCCTGTGGTTAGTATTGAAACCGCCCCACACCTCAAATAGCATCTACAACCTGTTCTTTCATAACACAAAGGCATTGCCTACCAGACCAAACAGAGATAGGCAGCACAGCATAGGTGTGAACACACACACACAAAAAATAACCATAAATGTAATACAAATTATTGCTAGGGTTTGCAAAGATGGTTAGGAGTTAAGGGTACATGCATGCTGTTCTTTTCCAGGACTCGAGTTCAGACACCAGCGCTCTTATCAGTTGGCTCACATCTGAATGAATTTCCAGCTCCTTGGGAATCTCAGACCCTCTTCTGCATATACCCCCACATACAATATGTAAAATATCATTTAAAATATAACAATTAATCTCTTGGCTGGAGAGATTGCTCATTAGTTAAGAGCACTGGCTGCTCTTTCTGAAGACATAAAATAAAATAAATAAATATTTAATTCCCAGCACCCACATAACAGCTCATGACTAACTGTAACTGAAGTTCAAGCAAATCCAACACCCTCTTCAGGCTCTCATGGGCACCAGACATGCATGTTATGTATAGCCAAACACACAAACAAAGCCCCATATATATAAAATAAAAATTAAATGAAATATCATTTGGCCAGACATTGAGGTCACACCTATAATAACTGAAGCACTTAAAAGACTAAAACAAGACATTTAAATATTAAAGGCCCTTATATAGCAACATGTTGTATCAGGAAGGAAGAATAGAAGGAAGAAGGAGTGAAGGAGAGAGGGTGGGAGGCAGGAAGTGAGGGATAGAGCGATGGATGGAGAGAGGAAGGAAGGAAGGGAAAGAAAGAAGAATCACTATGCTATTTCATGGGTACACCATAAAGAATCCCACAAGATTGCCAGTTTCTGCAGCCTAGACCAGTCTTCCAGGCACTACATGGCTGGTGCTTTGCTCCTGCTTCTAAGACTATGCGGGTCCAGCAGAGAGGAAGGACACATTAACCTTCAGCAGGGATTTAATAGGAGTCCTAGAGCACTGTGTTCACTGACAGCCATGGGGAGGAGTTTAAGGGGAAAAGCCTTCAGTTTAGAAACACAGGGTGACTTTCTGTCTCTTTCAGGGTTCCAGGAATTGGGTAAGATTCCTTATCATGTGATCTTTGTGTCATAAGCCTCTATGACATGGGATAAAAGTAAGGTCATACCTATATAGATGCATGCCACCATAAATTCACATCAAGCTGGAATTTAGTTTTGTGTCTCTGATTGGAATGGTTTTTAGCAGTTTGAAGAGGGGAAGATTATTCTGGGCAGCTAAAAACCCCATTTTCCATGGGAATTCAGTGATTAAATTCAATATTGCCTGCAACACTTGTATATTACAACTAAAGAAGAAGAAAAGGAAAGGATTACTGTTGTGGGATATTTGTGCACTATGTGAAGATGTGTTTGCTGCAATTAGTGTAATAAAAAGCTGAATGGCAAATAGCTAGGCAGGAGGTATAGGCAAGATTTCAGGGAGAGAAAAGAAGAGATGAGAATCTAGGTGAGTTAAGATTTGAGAGGCTGTGCTTTATTTTTTAGATGAAAACCTGCTTGGAATTACAATAGTACACCACCATGCCCAGCCTCATCAGCCACAAATTGTGTTGTTGTTCTTGTCATTTTACTTCTAGGATTTGTTTATTTTTATGTGAGTGAGTGTTTTGCCTGCATATACTTAAGTGGACTGCATGTGTGACTGGTGCCAGCAGGGGCCAGAATATGGTATTGGATCCCTAGAACTAGAGGTATGGATGGCTATGAATACCATGCGGCCTTTGGGAACTGAATCTGGGTCTTCTACTTGAGCAGCAGGTGCTCTTAATTGTTGAGTCAGAGACAGAGCATTCGCTGGGGAGAAGTCGGTTAGGTGGATCTCACTGGGGAGACCAAGGCAGACTGGAGAGTAGGGAAACTGTGCACTTTTGGGTTTTGGTAGACAGGCAGACCCAGCTGTTAGAGGCCTATGGATAATTTTCCTGACTAAAAAGCTTGTGGTAAGACCGAGGAGGAGCATCCAGCTGTCAGAGCTCTGTGAAGGAAGCCTGAGAGAGACAATGAGAGATAGCAGTACACCATTGGGTGGTGTGTAGTCCAGCTGGTGGAGTCTAGGAAGAGGTATTGGCTGGGCAATGGGTTGCTTGTTAGAGGTAGAAGGACAAGGGTCATGGTTCTCAGCTGTGGGGACAATACATGAGTCTTTGTAAGGCTAAAGATAAGGAGTTCAGGTTTTGTGATGAGAAGTGGCCAAAATAAAAGGTATTTTAAT